>NC_059367.1:3147500-3432500 GCF_019703515.2 Myxocyprinus asiaticus | reverse complement strand
TTTTTTTTTTCTTTCTTTTTTTTTTTTTTAGGAATTCACTTATAAGCCTTTCATTTTGGGTATGTCACTGATATAGGAAATCTTTACAACACCTTCAGAGCTTAAAGGGTTAAGCTCCATTAGCAGCATTTGTGGCATAATGTTGATTACCACAAAAATTTCAAAAAAAAAAAAAAAAAAAGAATAAAAATCATGGTAACATAAGGCACTTCCAATGGAAGTGAATGGGGCCAGTTCAAACAATGTAGAATACATACTGTTTCAAAAGTATAGCCACAAGACGTAAACATACATCTAAACAGATTAGGGACCAGATTACAGGGTTGGCCAGTGTTACAACTAAATTGACACCTAAATTGTAATATTGGATATAACAAACAGCAAATTAGTAAGCGATTTTATCACATTCAAAACATGTTAACATGTATAATGTTTACATCTTGTTGACATACTAATGAAATAGTATTTTAATGTTTATGGACTTCCATTGATTTGTAAGTGCCTCACTGTAAATGTGTTTTATCCTTTTTTTAAATAAACGAGGGACGAGTTGAAATTATTTTCTTTGGTAATCAACATTATGCAACAAATATTGTCGATTGAGCTTAACTTGTATTGAACCCAAAACATTCCTGTGTAGATTAGGTGTATAAATATTTCTGGTGCCACTGTATAAAACTTTTTGGCATCAATTTCCAAAAACCGTACAAAATTGCGATATTACCCAGATACGAAATTCCTCATACCATGACATAAAATTTGAACTGACTGTAACTACTGAGTTCTGTACAGTGTGAGTAGAGGCCAAACTCTGCCCCTTTATGACTGGAGACCAGAGGCCAAAGCTGGCGACCTCGCTGACTGAAACTCAATACCGTCTATCCGAACGTACTCTGATATTTATAACAGAGATGCAAGAGGAGGGGTGTGAAGGGGAAAGATGACTGCAGGTCAGAGAAAGAATAGAGGCAAGAAAGAAAGCCAGATATTATTACAAGACAGCCGTGAGCCAAAAAGATGATACGACGAGATCAAACAGAGGGGTCATGGACGCTTGCGGAGGAGGTGGATATGTTTTTAAAAGCATTACAGCATGAAACGTGGTAAAGAAGACGATTGGTGGATATGACCCACCCTGCCTGAAAGTCGACACTTGGGACCCAAAATAAAAGCTCTTCCCAATGGGATGTCAAGCCAAACTGACTGGGAGTCCCTTTTCTATTCTGGACACCTACGTATATACACATAAGTGAGGTGAAATCTGAATGGCTAGTTATTTAGACAAGTGCTGGCTGACTCTCTGTGTGAGTTCAGCATATTAAACCTGGAAAAGACCCATGGTAACCACAAACATCACTAATAAAAACTAGCGAAAGACAGGCCGATTAATCGACTGATTTGTCACAAATCACTTTTATTGTAACATTCCTCATTTAAAAGTCACTTTGGATATTAGCACCTACTAAATGAATAAATGGAAATGTAATAAATGTAAAATTTGGCCATGCTGACATATTTTTCAAATAATTGTAGTGATTTTTGAGTAAATATCTTGTAACATTAGTGTCCTTTTTAATTTGAGCAATTTTGTGCATAATATATATCAGGCTTCGGCGGGCTCACACAGAAAATGTGAACTTCTTGATCATTTTCTGTGCTGTTTTTTGGGGGAACACCTTTATTGGTTTCAGGAAGCATTATTAAAATATATTTACAAAATGAACACTAGAGGTGTGGGATTTGTGAATCATGGCCATTTTAATTCCAAGGAGTTTTCTGTGGAGTTCTGTTAGCACAGATTCCATGCTCATCGGCCACCCGGCTCTCTATATGAGAAAGTTTCAGATTCTAATGATAATTATGTTTCTACTCCAAACTGTTGTCAAGATTTAATCCTTCAAATGTTGGCTGAGACTTCCCTTCTTACTTTAGTGCAGGGGTCGGCAACCTATGGCATGCATGCCAGCATTGGCATGCGGAGGAGTAATCACCGGCATGCCAGCAACGGCGAGAGAGGAGTAGACTATTTTATTTATATGAAATTCCACACCTGCATTCCAATCTACATTTTGATGTAATTCTTCCTCATGATCATGCAGCGTGTTTTTATGAGCTGAATGTGAGGCTAAACAAAACATTAAAATGTGACGGGACAGCAGTATACCCAACAGACACGTGCAGCGTGTGCAAGCCATTCACACATAACGAGCCGGCAGCGCTTCACTTTCGGTTAATCGCACGAGTAAACACGCCCAGGTCAGGCTGCGTGGATGACAGCCTACATTCAGTGTTTCATTTATTTCTTTTTGTTTTCAGAACAACACGTGATGTAATAAGGAAAACACCACAATTAATCCTTGAGATTTCCAACATAGCATACAGGAACACCGTCCTTAAACCATAATCACACTCAAAACTACATTAAACAGTTAAAAGAGAAAACATAAACCCACACTGTGGTGTTCAAAAATCGGAGTCTATTCAAAATATAAATGAAACCTGGAAATCAAGGATTTTGCAGGTGCAATATAAATAAAAGAGCCTGCTCCTCTCTTGCTATTGCTTGCGTGCTAGTGATTACCCCTTTGTGTGGTTTTGAAAAATGTATGACATAATATAAGAAATATTGAAGATTCCACATAATTTTGTGATCAGTAATCAAATAAGCAAATTTGTGACAAACTGTGTTATTTTGTGACTCATTTTGTGCAAAAGGGCACTTAAGATGCTCTGTGAAAGTTCACATGCAGGATCATGATTATATCATAATCATCGGGTTTTGCACACATTTTTCACTCAAACTGTTATGCTGGTAATATCATTTTTAATGAAAAATAAACAATTAAATTAGAAAAATGCTAAATAGAAACATTTTCACAAGTGGAAATGGGGGGGGGTCATTGGCACAGCCTCTGACCAGGAAAATAAAACGTGGCGACCCTTGGCGACCCCTGCTTTAGTGCATTTCTGGGTCAAAATGACATATTGAAAAAATCACTAAATTTTTTTTAATCTAGTCTATGGGCAATTTTAAGTCTATGGGGTTGATTTAATTTTTTTTTTAAATTTTTTTTTTTTTTTTTTACAAAATTCACTTAGACATTTTTACCAGGCCTTCTTCATTTATTTTTGGTACTTTTCAAATATGTTTCATGTACAGATTTTACTGATTTAGTCTTGTCCCAGACCCAGACTTTTGATATTAAACTATGAAAATCTATTATAAAAATTACAATTATTATATATGTTACAAACTATGATAATCTAAACAAAGAGTGAAACAAACTATTCTAATATTTATGGTGTAATCAAATTATTTCTATACATTTTTCGAAAATGACAACTGTCACAAAGATGTGCCATCATTTCCAACACCAAACAATTTTGCCCTTAAAAGTTTTTCAAAAGTTAGTGTACTTTTTAAGCAAGTGGATAAAAGTGTCAGTGAAGAGCATGCTTCAGATGAAATATGAGTGATGACTGAAGAAAACAAAGAAAAATCTAGGTAAATATCACTTGTGAACAGAATATTTTTATGGGGCGTCATTTCCAATCAAGCTGTAATTTCACCAAAACAGGCAAAAAGTGTGAAAATGTTATGTGTGTCTATTTAGGATACATAAGTTTTTAACCATGAAATTAGTCTTGGCAAGACAAAGTCGGCCATTTGTTTTTTTGGTTTTTTAAATACCAAAAAAATGTCATTTCTATCAGCATCATTCCAATGGAAATGACACTGTGGTGTGAATTTTCATGACTTCATGAAAAAAGGATGCATGCATACACTTGGACAGTGCTTGCAGGAAAAGAAAAAAAAAAATTGTAATAGGGTGAAAAATGTTTTGATGATACTTTACTTTCTAGACATCCACAGTGCTAAAATTGCCTGAAGTTGAAGAAACACCCCAACATTAAATCTGGCCTTTTCTTTAGATCTCTCACACACACACACCTTTCATGAATACATGTGACAATTGGAACATTTTACACAGGCATCTACAGGGAGTATCTCCCAAATTCAGTCATGTGGGAAGAATTCTGTTATAACTATGAGTTCTGGAAAATTCAAGGCCATCAGGAAAACAATCACCACTGTGTCTCGGGCCAGACGCCCTGCCAAAGAGGGAGAGTGGGGGTGGGATGGGGGTATGAGTGATTTAAAATGAGGAGGACACAAAGAGAGGAAGAATAGGCCAACAGAGAGTGGTACAGAGCTGTTTCAAAACTCCTCCGCGACCGGAGGTCTGCGCATCAAGTGCCGCGCGAACATCGCTATTAATCTAAGGTTTCTGGTTCGGATAGATCCGTATTGTTCTGGTCGGAACGATGTCCTCTACGCACTTTCTGATGAAACACGTTACGCTATCAGTGTAAAGCTCGATGTCGTCATCAGAGGCGGACCGGAACATCTCCCAGTCTGTGTGATCAAAACAGTCTTGTAGCCTTGAGTCTGACTGGTCCGACCAGCACTGGATCGTTCTGAGGGTGGGTGATTCCTGTTTCAGTTTCTGCCTCTAAGCGGGCAGAAGCAGAATGGAAGAGTGGTCCGATTTGCCAAATGGTGGGCGGGGGAGGGATCTGTAGCCGTCCCGGAAGGGAGAGTAGCAATGGTCAAAAACCCGGTCCCCTCATGTGTTAAAACTAATATGTTGGTGGTATTTTGGTGCGACTGATTTGAAACTGGCTTTATTAAAGTCCCCGGTCACAATGAATGCGGCCTCAGGGTGCGCGGTTTCCTGCTTGCTTATAATCCCATACATTTCCTTGAGTGCCCGGTTTGTGTCGGCTTGTGGCGGGATGTACACAGCTGTGATAATGACCGCTGTGAATTCCCTCGGTAGCCAGAATGGTCGACACAGAAGCATAAGAAATTCCAGATCAGGAGAGCAGAAAGACTTGATAGAATGTTCGTTCCTCTGATCACACCAGGATTTGTTGATCATAAAACATACACCACCACCTCTGCTTTTACCTGAGAGGTCTTTTGCTCTGTCCACACAGAGAACCCCGCGGGTTCATTGGCTGAATCTGGAATCTCAGCAGACATCCAAGTTTCTGTTAGATAATGCAGCAGTCCCTCGTCTCTCCTTGGAAAGAGATCTGCGCTTTCAGCTCGCAGAGCTTGTTATCCAGAGACTGAACATTTGCCAGTAGAATACTGAGTAGCGGGGGTCGATTTGCGCGGCGTCTTACTCTGATGAGAACGCCGGCTCTGTTTCCCCTTTTCCTCCTGTGTTTCCGTGGCCAGGCAGCCCAGACAAAGGCTCCGCTGGCGTGTTTGTAAACAGCGGGTCGGCATTGAGGAATGTGAAGTCCAGTTTACGGTGTGAAATTGCTGAACCAATGTCCAGAAGTGTTTGTCTGTCGTAGACAATAAGGCAGACAACATCCAGTACAAAAAACATAAGAATTGTAAACAAAACTCTCTAATGATGAAAGCTGGTAACTTTATTAAGTTAATCTAAAAGTATTCTGCATGTCTTCATAATAAAGCCCTTGTTTTGAAATTCATTTAATTTAATTCATTTAAGTAAAATAATGTTGCATATTATTATATATATATATACACACACACACACACACACACAACCGGTCAAAAGTTTTGAAACACTTACTCATTCATTATCATTTTTTTCTTCACATTTTAGAATAATAGTAAAGTCATCAAAACTATGGAATAACATAAATGGAACTATGGGAATTACAGTATGTTGTGACTAAACAAAATCCAAAATAAATCAAAACTGTGTTATATTTTAGCATCTTTGAAGTAGTCACCCTTTGCCTAGAATTTGCAGACATGTACTCTTGACATTTTCTCAAGCAACTTCTTGAGGTATCACCCTGGGATGCTTTTTAAACAGTATTGAAGGAATTCCCATGTTGGGCACTTATTGGCTGCTTTTCTTTATTATTCAGTCCAAGTCATCAGTTTCAGAAACTTTATTTTTATTTTTATTAAATTTTAGATTTATAATGAAATAAATGAATATGATGGCACAATTATATTTTTGTCTACAAAACTAATTTCAAACATTTAAGCATACACCTTCAGATCAAAAGATTTTTAAGATTGTGAGAAACATTTCAGTCAAGTGTTTCAAAACTTTTGACCAGTAGTGTGTGTGTGTGTGTGTGTGTGTGTGTGTGTGTGTGTGTGATCAATATATATTGATCTGGGGTCAAATAGAATCACCCACACACCAACAGCTCTGACACATCTCAGAAGCTCTGAGCGTCTTCATTGGGTGTAAAATCTGTCCTCTGCACTTCTATAACTGTCTGGTTTGGTGCAGCTACGCAATCGGATATCAGAAGACTACAAAGGACAGTTCGGACTGCTGAGAGGATTATTGGTTGCCCCCTGCCCTCCCATCAAGAACTATACACTTCCAGAGTGAGGAAAAGTGCTGGAAAAATCACTCTGGACCCCACTCACCCTGCCCACTACCTTTTTGAACTGTTGCCTTCTGGCCAACGCTTCAGAGCTCTGAGCACTAGAACTGTCAGGCACAGGAACAGTTTTTCCCCTCAGGCTATCCATCTCATGAACAGTTAAAACTGCCCCATTGAGCAACAATTATGTGCAATTCACAGTCTAGTCTTTTTATATTTATCCAACATATCCTACCTCTTCTGCCATTACATTCCCTTGCACTGTATATAACAGATTGTATTTAAATTTGCAGTACGTATGTGTATGTATACATATATATATATATATATATATATATATATATATATACATGTGTGTGTGTGTGTGGTCAGGTTTAAGTGGTTTACGAGGACTTCTTTTTTTTAGGTTACAAACTGGTAATTACAAGGGTATTATGCTATAGATGTGGTTTATGAGGACATTTCTAGTGTCCCCATATTTCAAATTGCTTAAAAAAAAGAAACGAAAAAAAAAAAAATACTAAACGATGTTTTACTGAAAATGTAAAAATGCATAAAGTTTTTTGTGAGGGTTAGGTTTAGGGGTAGGAGTAGGGTTAGGGGATAGAATCTATAGTTCATACAGTATAAAAATCATTATGTCTATGGAGAGTCCTCATAATGATGTGGATGTGTGTGTGTGTGTGTATATTTTGTCTTATTGTGTATTCTATAAATACACTTTATTTTCTATGTCTTGTAGCTGTATTGTATTGTTGTGCTTCAGTCACCAAGACAAATTCCTTGTATGTGTAAGCATACCTGGCAATAAAGCTGATTCTGAAATGTGGTCATAAAGCTCAACACAAAGCGACTTCCTCTCTCTGCTGGAAGTGAGGCGAGACCCTGAAGGCTTGGTCTGAGGGCTGGTCAGCCCATGAACAGGGTATGTGTGTGTGTTGGGAAGGGAAACTGACTTGGTCTGTGGTTGGGTCTTTTCCATGTCACTTTTCTAATCCTTTCTCTTTCTTTAAAGCAGAAGCGTGTATTTTTTTTTCAATGTTAAAATACTTTCTCATAACCCAGCTTAATATGCAGAGACAACTGTAAGTAAACAATTCTCATGTTGATTCTAATTAGTATGATGACTCCCGAAAAATGTAATACCGACTCTTTCAAAACATTGCTCTGTTTATTTGAGCATCCTGATCAGCCCGACACATCAACATTGCCTCTACCAATGGCATCATTTTTGATGTGGGACTATCTGTTTGTCCAACCAATAGCAGATGGGGGGGATGTTCTGAAAACAGATTATTTTTGCAATTCCATTTGGTGACGCTACACTGTAAGTTCAGACAAGTTCATTGAAATAAAACATTTTATGGGAACTCGTTGCCCTAAAAAAGTCAATTTTTTTCTGTGCTAAAAAATGTTGATTTAATTGTGTTATCTTTGCTTTGACTCAAGTAATATTGATATGAAAATATCATAATATTTTTTTTTTAAGGGTTATTTCACCCAAAAATTCTCTCATTATTTACTCACCCTCATGCCATCCCAGATGTGTGACTTTCTTTTTTCAGAAGAACAAAGATTTTTAGAAGAATATCTCAGCTCTGTAGGTCCTTACAATGCAAGTGAATGGTGATCAGCATTTTAAAGCTCCAAAAAGCACAGAAAATCATTGTAAAAGTTAATTCATTCAACTCCAGTGGTTAAATTCATGTCTTTATAAAGTGAAACGATCGCATTGGGTGAGAAACAGATCAATAGCTTTAAAGTGCTGATCATCATCCACTTGCATTGTATGGACCCACAGAGAGGAGATATTCTTCTTAAAATCTTTGTTTGTGTTCTGCAGAAGAAAAAGGTCATACACATCTGGGATGGCATGAGGGTGAGGAAATGATGAGAGAATTTAAACTTATGGATGAACTATCTCTTTAACTAAAGAAGTCTTGTTGAAACAACAGAAAACAATTGAAAAACTGTTGGATTTAAGGAATGTAGACTTGACCTGTCTTGTTCAAGTAACATAAATATGATTAATATAAACTGTTTTTTAAACACTTGCACTTTATGCAAAGTACACAGTACAAATCAGCAACATTGCTCAATATTAAATAGTTTGTTTAGACAAATGTGTTTGTCTAACGTGTTTATATTCAAAGTAATTTACAATTCTCAGTATTGAATATTTTGCAATAAATGATGGAGTTAACGGACACCGATTTTAGTTGATTCTATGTTGAAGCAAATACGCTTGTTAATTCAACTCAAGTATACAAACTGATTCAATGAGAATGGACTAAAACAAGCTCAGATTGAACTAAAAAATTCCAGTAGAATGAAAGACATCATTAAAATCATCCACCTAATCCAAAACACTTACGTAAAGATGTAATATGTTAGAATTTGTTTATTATCCCTAATTTAATTGGGTTAGTGGCGCAGAAATTACATACTTCACCTTCAGAGGTCACACTACAAATAATCAATATCAGTCACTCTGACAGACTGAGTTGTAAAATTTCCATCATCTCTGATTTTTATCTGTCGTACTTGTTTTAATTAATTTAATTTGAGGTATATTAATGTAGGTAATTCTATTTGTGCATGTACAAGTACATTTGATATAGTCTTGACAGGGCTCCAAACTAAAAAAAATTTTACTTAGGAGCCAAACTGAAACATTAAGGAGCCAAATGGCTGTTTTTAGTCAGCAATTCAGAATTGCTCGACACAGAAACTGCTCGGATCAGAAACAAGATAGAAAGCAGAAGAAAAGGAAGACAGCTGATAACCCATTAATCAGAGGTTTGATAAACAGTATATAATATTGGCACCCCTGGTAAATATGAGCAAAGAAGGCTGTGAAAAAAAATCTGCATTGTTTATCCTTTTGATAAACTCTCCTCTTCAGTTCACCACACAGGTTTTCTGTGGGGTTCAGGTCAGAGAACTGGGATGGCAGAACCTTGATTTTGTGGTCAGTGAAACATTCTTGTGTTGATGTTTTTTTTGGATCATTGTCCTGCTGGAAGATCCAACCAGGGCCCATTGTATGCTTTCTGGTAAAGGCAATCAGGTTTTGATTTTTTATCTGTTGGTATATGATAGAGTCCATGATGCCATGTATCTGAACAAGATGTCCAGGACCTCTGGCAGAAAAACAGCCCCACAACATTAAAGATCCAGCACCACATTTAACCATGGGCATTGGGTACTACTTCATCTCTGTGTGTGCCAAATTCATCTCTGGCGTTTGCTGCCAAAAAGCTCTTTTTTGGTTTTATCTGACCATAGAACCCGGTCGCATTAGAAGTTCCAGTAGTGTCTGGCAAACTGAAGATGCTTGAGTTTGTTGTTGGATGAGAGCAGAGGCTTTTTTTCTTAAAACCCTCCCAAACAACTTGTGGTAATGTAGGTGATGTCTGATTTCTTTTTTTTTTTTTTTTTGACTTTCTGACCCCAAGACCCAACTAATTTCTGCAATTCTCCAGCTGTGATCGTTGGAGATTCCTTGGCCACTTGAACCATCCTCCTCACTGTGTGCGGAGACAGTATAGACACACGTCCTTTTCTAGACCGATTCTTAAGATCTCCAGTTGATTGGAACTGGTTAATTAATGCCCTGATGGTGGAAATGGGCATTTTCAATGCTTTGGCTATTTTCTTATAGCCACTTCCCATTTTGTGAAGCTTAACAACCTTTTGCCGTACATCAGAACTATATTCTTTAGTTTAACCCATTGTGATTGATGATTAAGGGAATTTGGCCTTTTTGTTATCTCATATTAATACCCCTGTGAAACAGGAAGTCATGGCTGAACAATTTCATGTTCCTAGTCACTCAAGTGTACTAAAAAATGCAAAAATGTGAATGGGAATATACTTCAGATATATTTTACTTATAAGAATTTCTAGGGGTGCCAATAATTGTGGCCAACATGTTTTGGAGAAAAATATTTAATAATGAGATATTTCCCCTCTTTCAATTGTTTTAATTCAATTAAATATTACATTTTTGTGAATTATTCAAATGAAAGATTAAAAGGATAAACAATGCAGACAAAATATGCTTCATTCAGATGCATTTTTCAGTCATCCACACAAAACCTACCACACCTACACAGTTGAACAAAAGAAAATGAACAGCTCAACTCAATAAAAATTATGTACAAAATATGGTAGTTATAAGTGTATTATGACAGGATTTAATTGCTTCTTTTTATGGAGTTCTGACAGACATGCAAAAAAGTCTGCACTGTCATTTACAATTGACAACTCTGTGCAAAATACATCAAAAACTCCTTTTAGAACACGGTCACAATTGTAACCGGTGGGATTAAATGGGTTAATAACAGAGTAGATTACCTGTAAGGTTCCAGCAATGTCTTCAATTTCTGCATTGGCTAGTGCACTATCAAACAGAGACACTGTGACAGAACCTTGGAGACAGCAGCAGGGTTTCCGTTAGCCAGTAATCAGTACTGCCACACTCTATACGCATATTACGCAGTCCGTGTAGGGCACCAACTCCCTAGGGGGGCACCAGAAACTCCACCAGCTGCCTTTACTGGCACTGGACCTGGTAGCTGTCGCGGAACACAGAGGTTCGCCTTGCGCTTGCACTTTCACTTTGTGCTCGCACCACTCCTCGCAATGCAAGGCAGGTGTTCAAATGGCAGCTGTCTTGCCGCTGCAATGATGTTACAATGTTAAGAGCTCTATCTGTGCTTTGTGGGCATGTTCTACTGCTGTGCTACATTGATCAAATGCTTGGCGCAGGTCTCAGCATAATGTCTCCCACCATCTGTTTTCCCGACGGCAATGCATGTGACATTAGTGGCGTTTGCGCGAATTGACTCGCTTCTCATGAACTACGGTTAAAGGGTCATATTATGCATTAACGCCGTAAAAAGAATTTGTGGCGTTAAACTAATTTTGTGTTAACGCGTAAATGTCTGCGCTCCCAGTTGTGAGCTCACTGATGGCTGATTCGCTGAGCCTGAGCTCCTGAGTTCGAACCCTCAGTTCTTTTCGGGTGATTCATGAATAAGACCTGGTTCAAAAGAGTCATTTGTTCACAACTCTCTTGCGCTGGGTTTGTTGTTGCGTGTGGTGCAGCGAGCTCGTCAGAAACAGAACGGGTGAAAAAAGGTGCGAGACATACTGGTGCGTGCTCTAAAGATGTATTCAATAACTCACAATATGAAACCGTATATGAACGCACACAATCTGACTGTCGCCAATGGCAACTAGACTTTAAATTATTGTCGCAATCAATTATTTTTAGTCGCAGCCTGGAGCCCTGCTTGATATAGCCAGTATTGACGTTTTCAGGAAGTAAAATTGACAGTTCATTGGCAAAGACAATGCCGTTTTTTCTGGGAGCAGTTTAGCCCAGATAAAAAATATTTAACACTAATAGGCCATAGTCCAAATAAAGAAATACAATAACCTACATTTAAATTGCTTTCTTTCTTGTTATTTATCTGTCAAAATGGCGGATAGTGTTTTGATTTATCAGTCAATGCTTTTAAAATTCAGTGCATTATAGAAAAAACTTGGTTAACACAAACTCTATTAACATGATGGGACGGTCATCAATATAGGGGATAAACACATACAAAATTGGGTCATAACCAATGTTATGATCAGCAGACAAATTGTTTTAAGGGGATGGAAGTTGGCTGGAGCGCCCTAATTTCAAGAGTGATGCATGGAGATGGGGGTGGCGGCTTTCGAGGAGGTGTCATGGGGATCTGGGATTCGTTTGATGGGAAATGTGGCAGCTATTTGGTGTTTCTGGAGGGCTCTCGGGGAGGGGCAGTGGAGAGAGAAGCATAGCTTTAAATGTGTGTGATTATTATATATTGTGGCATGGGGGGGCGTGGTCATGTGTCTGTCTGCGGGAGAGGGAAAGCGGTAAGGCTCATCACCTGGGCTGTAATTACTCTAACACCTGTCTCTCATTATAGAAATGGGAAAAGATGGGAAAGGAGGAGGCGGGAACCGGCTGAACCATCAAAATAATATTTAATAAGAACTTAAACAAAAAGACACACAACATAAACACACACATGGCAGCTGCATGTGGCTCTCTCTCTCCCGACCTGCAGCGTTCCGCCGCATTTATCCCTCTCCTCGGCATTTAGCCCAATTGCCCCCACCCTCCTCTTCGTCACACACACACACATATTGTTTTGCTTTTCTTTGTTATCTGTATGAATCAATAAAAAAATTTTAATCAGAAAAGGAATAATTGTCCCTCATTTTTTCTTTAAAATTTTTTTTAAACCTGAGTTACAGTGAGACACTTCTGTTAAAATGTTAATGTTAGAATACTCATTGTTTCAAAAGTATACCCACAAGACATAACCAATATGTGTCTTAACATGATTTTAGTGTGATAGAATTGCTTACTAAACTTTTCTGTGTCAAGTTATATCCAATTTTACAACTTCGTTGCCATGATGACATAACACCGTAAACCTTAAAATGATGATTTAAGCTTTACAGCTAAAATAACATACAAGTTTTAACCCTTTAAGCTCTGAAGGTGTTTTTAAAGATTTCCTGTTTCAGTGACAGGCCCAAAATTAAAGGCTTAAAACTCGACATAAAAAACCCCATAAAAACAAGGAGGGTCAAGTGTTTGGTATCATTGTAAAGAAAACTTAATTTTTTTTAAAAGATTATGATACATTATGAGACACTCAGCCTAAGAAACTGCAAAAAAAAATAAATAAATAAATAAATAAATAAATAAATCACTCCAAAAAAAAGCCAAAACTTTACTTTTTAACTCTTATTTTTCTGATTTGACATTATATATCTCTGGTTGTAAATAAGGTGGCTCCGAAAAACTGCTTTTGTTTTGTTCCCAATCACGTCAACTGTATCTGAGAAAGATTTTGTGTTGATACGAGAAAGCATTCAAAAGTTATAGCATTACAAAAATAATCTATCAGTGTCCAAAAACGTCTCTATGATTCCAAAAGCCTCTCCAAACAAATAAAACATAATAATTGTACATTAGAACTAATTATACATGTAAACACAACAATTACTTAAGGTTTGCATAGCATGCAGACATGACTTTAGTAATGAGATTTCACAGAATGAGTTTCATTCTGTGCCATCTGAGTCATCACTGAGTCTGTGTCACGTATTTGGCGCCATCTCCTGGTGGCCATATGTAATATTGTGCTTCATGTGGATAATCTGATGAGCTATGCATCTGATCACCTTGTGTGTGGGCTTGTTTGAAAGATAATCACCTCCTCTAAATAATGGTATGTGATATTTTATGTTCCATATTTTTCAAAGAAATATACTTAGCTATTACTCACTATATTTTTGTCTGTGAGTAAAACAGCTGGTTGTATTCTACTTTCTGAGAGCAACAACATATGACACATAATTATTTGATCAGTTTGATGTTTTTACCGAATGCATTAATAAGTACTTGTACGTGTCAGAATTAACGCGTTAACGCATGCAATTAATTAAAAAAAGTTTAACGATTTCATTTTTCTTACTCACGATTAATGCATTTACCGTTAATACAGCATAAACACTGGTGTGAAAGGCGGAACCTTTGTAATGTGTCCACCCTGAGTCATTACACTGACACACATGCCACAACAGTGCCAGAGCCCTTCTACCAAGATGAGCCTACATGCTTAGCATAAAACAGCATAACGCGGCAGTCCCACAGACATACTATGGGTGGAACTGTCTTGACATGCTAGTTGACTGTTATGCTCTCTCCTATCTCATTAAATAAAATAATCTCTGACAGTGCTTCCCTGTCAGTGATAAAATGATGGAGAAAGGAGCTCTTAAAACTATTTGATGTACAAAACAAGCCCAGATCAAGTATTGTTCAACCTATGTAAAGCACATTTTAATTACCACAGAAGCACACCAAATCTTAACTATCATCAAAATGCAGAATGAGACGTTTTTGTATGCAATCGCTTTTCATAGTGAGTTCAAAGTGGCACTCGACACTGACATTGCCACCCTGATGTGAATCATGATCACAGCTTCACGACTGCTGTAGGAAAGTGGATAGCCACAGTCTACAGGCAGATTATTATGGAGGATAAGAGTTTAAGGGATTTAATGCCCATTGCAATGAATATGCAACCTATGTGAGGACTAGTTCTTTCAATTAGTCAAACTCCCACTTAGACTTTGGGAAACGTTTAATGTTACTTGAATTGGTGCTATTTTAGTGCATTTCTATCTTCATACTGTGGAAGGCTTTGTTTGGAAAATGTAAAAAAGCATTATATTGTTACATATTTTTTGTTTTCTTTTCTAAAATGGATGAATTTTGACAAGAATAGAAGTTCATACAGTGTCAAATTTCTACACTTTTAAAATCTGCGATTAACTACAAAAATTATTAGATTAATAGCGATTAAAAAATTTAATCGACTGACAGCACAATACAATGCAATTTAAAAAATATAAATTATCAAAACAGTACACTTCTGATTTGTCTGCAAATTTCAAAGCATTTGTTCAGTTTTGGTCATAATGTCTACATACACTGGAAAGTCGAGCTTCTAAGCTTTCAGACGGATACCTATTTTGTGTTGGTCAAGACTGTAGTTAATTTTTTTTCTCACGGTCCCATTGGCGGGCTAAAGGGCTAACAGAAGAATTAATGTGAGTGCTTTTATAAAATTCTAAGCTTCACATTTCTGCCTGTAAACCCTCCAAAAATTGGCCCCATTCACTTCCATTGTAAGTGCATCACTGTAACCCAGAATTTTGCTTTATTCTTTTTTATAGAAAAGGAGGAACGAGTTGAAAGTAATTTTTTATGGTAATTAACATTATGCCACAAATGATGTCGATTGATTTTAACTTGTATTGAACCCAGAATATTCCTTTAAGTTTCTTCCGTTATTTTTTTCACAACTGAGTAAACCACAGTTTGGATTTGAGTGATATTTGCCCACTAGTAGTGTGAAAGTGGATAAGGTGATTTGAGTTCTCCAGGCTGTAGCTGAGTATGCCAAAACCAAATTCTTTAAATGCATAAACACACAAATCGGCATTGCTCTGTTCTTCACCGCAAATTACTACCTTGACGACATGACCAATGATGCACAGATGAGAAACTGTGTTTGCTTGAACAACACCTCCATTGTGCACCTGTGTCTAGTGATCACAACAGTCTCTTTAACAGGCAGCATGTTTGTGAGTGTGTGTGTGTGTTTGGATATACGGCCCATTTCTGCATCGCCGTAGAAGAGATTTTGGAGGTTTATATGAATTCCTCTCATTCTCAGGGGACCTGCATTGGGGTCTGGCACTTTAGTAAACACTATGGCTTTGTAATGTCTAATATAATCATGGGCTATGTTCGTAATAGCAGACTACCTTACAACTTGTGCTCTTTCTGCAGTATGCAGCAGCAGTATTCATACTGTGCACTGTATTTGCACATTTTCCAAATGATCTACTACATTTTTCCAAAATGTGCAGTATATAACAATTTCATAATACACGTTCAGGAAAGTGTATTAAGAAAGAAAATTGGGTCACTTTTTATTTCATATTGACTTTTTTCCACAAAATTGGATTAAAATTCAAATTAACTATTTTCAACATGAGAACAATACATTTCTTTAAAGTATTGAGGTCATGTGACAATTTACTCTAGGGCCCTTTGATTTCTGTGAAGTGGAAAAAACAGATGGCATCATGGAATTGAGTCATAAAAATAGAATGGAACTGAAAGTTTGCCTTCACAACATTTTAGTTATTAATAAGAAAAAAATTGCAATAGAATGCAAAAAAAAAAAAAAAAAAAAGAAAAAAGAATGCAATTTAATGGAATTTGATCCATTTGAGACGAAATTAAAGACAATTTGACAATTAATCAAATTAATATTGTGATAAGTGATACAACATCTGTAATTCATGAATGCTTTCATTTGAAGCACTCTATTTGACCAAAATAGCTGCAACGTTTTGTTGAATATGAATTACTATACATTGATTTGATTGAGGTTTTATGAATTCATTTGATTAGACATTTTCATGAATTATTTTTATTTTATTTAAAACATGAATCCAGGAAAAAAAAATAAATATGGAAAACATAGAAATTGTGAAAAAATAAGACAGATTTTATAGGGCCCTATACTGCGCACTATGCGGTAGACTAGTAGGTTATTCTTTTCACATATGTATACTTCATCATTAAATGAATAATTCAACCAAAAATGAAAATTCAGAAATAATTTTTTGGTAAACTACCCCTTTAAGAAATGCTATATGACATCATTTGCAAAACTATGAATGTAAAGTTTGCCTTCACAACAGTCTAATTCCACTACTTGCCTCTAACGAAGCTCATAAAGAATTCCACTGTGAACAGCTGGCTGGAAAACTCCTCATTTACACTTTGACCCTTGTGAGAGTCAGTTCCTGCAAACGAAGGGGTTGGATTTCCCCGTAATGGCACCGCTGTGTGATGTGTACCATTTTAGGACAACACCAGTATACAAACACAGTGACGGCATGCACTGCTCCAAACTTCTGGGTCTTCACCAGGACAGAATGAGACAGCCGGGTTCCAACTCTGAACACAATCAGGTCTTTCTCTAGTTTGGTAGAGACTATTTGGTCAAAATAGTGCAGCACAACAGCCTACACTGAACTATCACCATTAACTCGCGAGACGTCATATAGGAAAACATCTAATTAGTGGTGCTTTCTAAGGCAAGCATCACTATTACTATTGCTCATTCTTAAAGAAATGTTACAGGTTCTATACAAGTTAAGCTCAATTAACAGTATTTGCAGAAAAAAAAAAAAAAAAATAATAATAATAATATATATATATATATATATATATATATATATAGCAAAAAAAAATTAAAAATATTGCAGTTACAGTATGGCACTTACATTGGAAGTGAATGGGACCAGTCCGTAAACAAGAAAATTCACAAGGTTTCAAAAGTATAGAGATACCCAAACCAGGGCCCGTGGGCCAAAGTTGGCTCATGGTGACCTTTGATTTGGCCCGTCTTGCCATATATGACAAGAGGAAAAAAGTGAAAATGAGTCTGTTTGATTTTTGGCCCTTCGTAGGAAACAGTTTGGGCACCTCTTACATAGACAAACAAGAGCCATAGCCATAACTAAACACCAGAATTTAAATGAAACTTGAGGGTGGACTCTTTTGACTTGGGCAAGCAAGCATTAGCAACTAAAGCAAGACTGATATATCGGTTTTACCGATTAATCGGTGCCGATAGTTGATTTTTGGAACTTTGTTACTGACCAAAAAATCTATGCCGGTAGTTGCCAATAATATTTGTTTTATTCCTCCGTGTAAAAATAAAAAAACGAATCTGGTGAAATGTATACAGTACATATAGTGTATGCATATATATTAGGGTTGTCACAATTCCATAATCATATCTTACGATACTATACCACACAATAGTGTGTTAATTCTTAAAACAGTTTGTCATAGCAAAGGTGGTTCTTAGAAATTCCACTTGTTACTCCGGAAGTGGTGAAAATAACTGATGGATGAACAGGGAGAAGGCTCAAATGGACTAACTTGTTACCTAATACATTCTTAATTTGATGTAAAAAAATAAATACAAAAATATTTGCCGCATCAAAACAGCCATGGCAACAGCTTTAAACTTTTCCATTATTGCTGTTATTATTTGAATGTTGGTAACATAAAAATAAAGATATTGTAACGTTGAAAAGACTGTTTTGAGCAGCTGTTTCATTATGATTACTGCTTCAGCCCGGGTCTCCTGGTAAACAGCAGCGCGAATGCAGATTACACACACATCTGTTTGATTGCATGACTTAGTGATGTGATCTAATCATAAGTGCGAGCTTAGCAAAGTTACGGCCGCCGTGCATTTGTAATTGGAAAAAAATTAAATGAGTGCAATGTTCGATTTTTCAGAGAAATGGTAAATCTGCAAATGTGAAGATAAAGCATTTAAGTTAAATGAAGTGGCACTAACCCGTGTGTATTCTGCAGAGGTAGTGGGATGTGTCCGAAGGTGTTTTATGAGGTTGCTGGTTTTTCCCCCTTTGACTTGAAATCTCTGTAGACATTCACAGCAGATGGGTTTTCCCGGTCTCATCAGACAAAACCCAAAATAATTCCAAATCTCGCTACGTGAATTATGTTCACAAAGCTTCTCACTCTCCAAAATTTTACTTAAATCCATATTATCCATTAGGAGACACGGCCGCCACATTAACACGCTGGGATTCAGACATGTGTGTCTGAAGCATGGGAAAACCATTATTGAAAAATAAATAATACAATGTAAGGGGCAAATTCTAAACAGTCTTTTGCGCTCTTAAAGGACTGCGTGAAGGGGACACAACTCGAAATGACTATATTTTTAATGTTATTGCAGACATAGGTCTGATTTAAATGAAGGTTTTATCAAAAATAATATTTACTACCGCTCATACAACATAACTTACAGTACTACTTTATTAACAGTACTATCGTTTTGAAGCTTTAGTATCACGATATTACCATGCAACCCTGATACACACACACACATATATATATATATATATATATATATATATATACACATACACACACACACACACACACACACACACACAATAGTGCTTCCAGTCGATTACAATTTTTAATTGTGATTAATCGCATAATTTTTTATAATCGCGATTATTCACAGATTTTGAAAGTGTTGAAACTTGACACTATTTATATACTTCTTTTCCGGTAAAAATGCATTTATTTTAATCTTAAGAAAACTAAACAATTTAATCCTTTATTGACATTTCCCAAACAAAGCCTTCCACAACACTGAATGCACTAAAATAGCATCAATTCAAGTAACATTAAACTTTTCCCGAAGTTTAAGTGGGAGTTTGACCAATTTTTGCATTTTTATTGCAATGGGCATTAAATCTCTTAAACTCTCATCCTCCACAATAAAAATCTGCCGGTAAACTGATTATTATTGCCACCACATATTGCCAAATCATTAGCAAGTTCTTGTTTTCTACAAATTATCACATGATTCTGATGAAGTTCTTCCTGTCAGTCACACAATCACCGTCTGAAGGCATCAGAAATGCTCAGGCACCATTAATCACATGGAAATGTGTTTCTGTGACAAAGGCCATCGCTTGTTGCGGTACAAGGCTGTCAACTCCATCCGTGAAGCTGACTCACTCTCTGTCTTCAAAAAACGACTAAAAACACATCTTTTCCATGAGCACTTAACCAGTCATTAAAAAAAAAAATTCTGTTGCACTATTATCTGTTTTGAATACTATTATGATGCTAGTGAATCTTTGTAATATGGCACTTTTCATACCACTGTCTCCTTAAGATGATTCGCTTATGTTTTCCTCTCTTGTAAGTCGCTTTGGATAAAAGCGTCTGCCAAATGAATAAATGTAAATGTAAAAAATATTACGCCTCCAAACCAGACTGTCAAATGTTTGCGGTTGCTCTCAACACGTCAATTCTCACTCCTCACTATCTCAAGTTCACAACGATTTTGTGGTTTCAATGTGCAGCAGTAGGCTACTCCAACAGTACTCCATAAAGCTTATAAAAATCTGATATTATCTGCTCATGAAGATCATAGAGGACATCAACGCTGTAAAACAGAACAGTTTTGTGGGAGGTTGCCAGGGTGTTGAAATGTGGTTGCTAAGGTGTTCTGATTGGCTACTTACTGGTATGGGCCAAGTCAAAAGAGCCCACCACCAAGCCTCTATGAATTTCTGGCCTCTAGATATGGCTAAGGTCTAGGGATGGGCGATACCACTTATTTTCTTTTCGATCCAAAACCAAGTACTTTTAGGCCAATATCACAGATATAGATACCAATACCGATTTATATTATTCAAAAGTTTTACAATTTATTTTGATAAAATTAGTAACTTTATTATTACTTACATTTTTTATATATTTATGGGCCTAAACAGAAAATTATTAGGCTGCTTTGTTTACCCTTTAAAAATTAGTAAAATATGCCACATAAAAAACCTCAAAATTAACCATAGATATTATTATATGGCTACTATTACTAAAACCAAGCTACCATATGGATATATACTACAGAAATGCTGTAGTAAAACCATGGTTAATTGTATCAAAACTGTGGTTACAGCCAAAAGAAGGAAAAAAAAATGGTTACTACAGTCATGGTTATACGTTTTCATAAGGGTATCATTTATTAACGAGGATTAAAGATCATTATCAATGTTTTAACAACAACTGAATTTAAATAAACCTGTAAAAATTGTCAAACAAGCCCATTATAATACGTCACATCTAGGTTTGTCATTAATTCCAGAAAAAATTGTTCCGGTGCCATGAAAGAATTCGCTCATATAAT
Source organism: Myxocyprinus asiaticus (assembly GCF_019703515.2). Classification (NCBI taxonomy): domain Eukaryota; kingdom Metazoa; phylum Chordata; class Actinopteri; order Cypriniformes; family Catostomidae; genus Myxocyprinus; species Myxocyprinus asiaticus. Next base: position 3,411,708 of record NC_059367.1, on the reverse strand, counting down.
TCTTTTTTTTTTTTTTTTCACTTTGAAGTTTATGAGATGCATTAATATTCATGTAAAACAAATAATAAGATCACTTGTTAAAAAAACTTCAGAATAGATATTTTTATGTGAGGATCAATATTCTTGATACCGGATCTGTACCGGAAGTATCAATACTTTAGTATCGATCCGCCCATCCCTACTAAGGTCCTTCTTTCAATGTAAGTCTATGGGATTTTTTTTTCACCTGTTGTATAGTCCACCAGGTGAAAATTGTAAATCCGATTGCTTAAAAAAAGCTTGACTGCCCCAGTCCCCACTGACTTTCACTGTACGGAAGAGAGCAGCTCAGACATTCTACTAAACATCCCATTAATGTTCCAGAGAATCAAGTACATCATATGGGTTTGGAGCAACGTGAGGTTGAGAAAATGATGACATTATATAAATGTATTGGTCATTTTTTTCAAACAAACAGAACATTACAAGATGGGTCATTTGTGTACATAGTTTGACAGGTCTATAATAACTCAATACAATAGCCTAATAATAAGTCTCTTGACATAAATACACTGAGTGACTGCAAAGCAAATAAATGTGCCTTAAATGAAATAATTCAAAAATAAAAGCTAAATTCAACATACACAGCATCATTTTAAATGGATACATAACCTAGCCAATTTGGCGACGATTTTTAGTTTACATTCAAACACTTGTTATATTCCACCTCAAGTATTTTAACAGGCTTGATTCTTCTCTCTGTCACTCGCTAAAGATGTCAGTGTTACAGCAAACTAACGGCGTGTCCGGTAGAATGGAACGTGAGGAGTTACAATGTATCACTGAGACGCCGCGTTTAATGAGAATGTGCAAGTGTTACTTTGTATCGCTGATTCTCTCCGTTAGCTAATTGGCTACTGCAGTTAGCCCCTCTCTTCTGTTTCCTCCGTTATTTGTCCAGCTATGTTGTGTCTCACTGCAAACAAGATGTGGGAATGTGCGTATTTTGTTACCTAGATCGTCCATGTTCCTGGCTTCCAAAGGCGCGTAACTCCTATATCCGAATCTGGAGAAGAACGAGTCCGTTATAACAGCACAAGTTTGTGCTGAAGTTGTCCTGCTGTTGTAAGGAGCAGGTCTAGGTCGGCTGGACTCGAATGGAGCCCCTCAACACATCAAAGAACAGGGAAACTTATTCCACTAGAGCGACCTCTACCGGCTAAAGAGCGCCACTCATTACATCGGATCCAGCGTTGGGAGGGTTACATTTAAAGTGGATTCCACTACAGATTACAGAATACTTGCTAATGTAAATGTAATTTGTAACGCATTCCGTTAGATTACTCAAAGTCAGTAACGTATCTAAATACTTTAGATTACTTCTCCAGCACTTGGAGGTTTTTTTTTTTCACTTGTTTTGACTGAAAAATTGGTCAGTACAGTAAGACAAATTACACGTTAAAAATACAATCTCTGAAAAAAGCTTAGATATCTTATGTAATGTTGCTTCTAAAACAAGATAAAGCAAATGCATCTTGTTTTAAGGATTTGTAGACATTTTTTACAAAAATACAATTCAAAAATTATCATAAAGAATATGATTTTTGGCCTTATATCAAAGGTCTTACTAGAGAGAAAAAAAATATGATCTAACGTGGATTTTCCTGATAAAAAATGTAATCGTGGCAGGCAACAGGTGCATGTAAAAGGGGTAGAAATAGAATTTTAGATTAGCATAAAGCTAAATGTTCACACAGATTTACACAAGGTTTATTTCTATTTCTACTGCTCCAAACTTACTTCTCTGTCTGCTCGTATGAATGTAACACATCTTAAGAAATTGTTTTACCAATGTTCAGGTGCTCTTTGGATCACATCATTTAAATGGATAAATGTTTTCCAACTGGATAGACTAAATATTAAATGAAAAAAAAAAAGACAATAAAATGCAAAGTAATCTTTTGACTAATCAAAATAATTTTTGAATGTAACTGTATTCTAATTACCAATGATTTAAATTGTGACTGTAGTGAAATACAGTTACTATTATTTTGTATTTTAAATACGTAATCCAGTTACATGTATTCCGTTACTCCCCAACCCTGATCGGATAGGATGCATGCATAACCTATTTAAGATGGAACATGATTTTGTAACTTTTTGTTATGTACTAATGTGTTACGTCTGGGAGGTTTATTTAACTCTTTAAACAGGCATTTAATCATGACATGGGAGCATGAATGTTTGTTCTCATCTCACTTCTTTACTCAGAGTGTTGCAATGGTCAAGACTACGATACAGTACAGGGGCTGATGGGAAATGTAGTTCCCAAAACAATAGACCATGTGAACTGAAACAAACAACATCTTCTCCCCTCTTACATTCAGTGTTCCCGTAAGAAATAAAATATTAGAAATTAATATAACTGTTTCAGTTCTTTCTTGTTAAACACAATATTATAATGCATACACTCATGTATATATTTGTCTCTTACCAGTATGCACATCAATGTCACTGCAGTTCACTGCACTACAATGTTCATCAGCACTATTCTACATATCTACCTCATTCATAACTGCATTTTACCTGCATTTTTTTTTTTAAATAATTTTTTATAATATATTACTATTAGCACTTCTGGTTGGACGCTAACTGATTTCATTGGCTCTGTACTTGAACTGTGCACAATGACAATAAAACTGAATCTAATCTAATGAACTTGATTGAAAATTTTAACTAATAATGTCCATTAACTTTCAATTCAAAAGTTCTTTTTTTTTTCTTCTTTCTTTTTTTCTAATCTGGGAATGAGGGTGGACTACCTCAATCCCTCTCTTTACCCTTGGGGATTATTCTGCCCTGCAACAAAAGGGTAAAACCCTAATCTGTTCATAAATCCAGACATTTAGGTGGTCGCCATTCCCTTGCAGGATAATGGTGTTCTCCTTGGTTTGTTGTCTCTGACTTTTTAACAGGTATGAGACATCTGTGAGGGGATTGTGCTGATGTCTCAGGAATTGGTACAGCCTGAGCTGGGTCAGCAATATTTGAAGTACAAACCAGTGAAAGTACATTACACAGTGGTTCATTTGGATAAACACCATCAGACAGCTCCGTAGGTGCTGTAACTCCCTGAAGCAACTGGTCAGTATGTCTTTTCCAGACAGTGTCATCTGCTGTTTTGACTTTGTATGACACCAGACCTGTTTGGTATAGCACCGTCGCAGGGATCCATTTAGGGCCGTTGCCATAGTTCCATGCCAACACTAGGGCACCTGGAGTAAAACCTCTGTGTTTGTCTTTCAGAGCTCTCTCTGAATCTGTTTTATTTGGTGATGCAGAACAGTGTCTCTGACCTGTCCTGGTTTGAACAGGTCAAAGTTTGTTGAACATCAGGTACGCTGGTGACACTTTGGTGGTTGCATGCGGGGTACTCCGATAACTCAGCAAAAAGTTGTGAAGACACTGATGAAATGTACCATGGCCTTGGGAAGCTTTTAGCGCATTTTCATGGTTTGCACAAAACGCTCCGCTAGACCATTTGTTGAGGGAAGATATGGTGCCGATTTGATGTGTTGCATACCATTTTCCTGCAGAAATATAGCCATCTCCTGAGATATAAATTGGGGTCTATTACCTGAGATAAGTTAAAATGGAGGTCCAAACTGACTAAACATTTCTCCCGACATCTCAACTGTTTTCTAAGTAGTTGTGGATGTCATATTGGCAACCTTGGGCCACTTACTGTGTGCATCTGTGACACTCTTGGGTCACTTAAAGGGGACAATTAGGAAGCGGGAACCAGCTCACACTTCAGGGTGATTTATTTCTTCTGCTTTCACACAAAAATTACATAAAATTCCTTATTCCAAGGTTTCACATAAATGTAAACACACTGCCTTCCACTGCGTTTTCAGCTTCAGGTCTCCCCTCTCTCTTTTCTGTGGCTCCGCTCCTCTTTTATCTCCCTCCAGCTTTCACTGTTAACACAACACAGCTGCCAGATTTTCCCCAGGTGTCAATCCTTACTGTTCTTTCTCTCCACAGAAGTCGCTCTGCCACCCCCACCTCTCCACATAACCCCATTGCCCAACTCAGGCCAGGGAGCTATCCGACCTGTCACTTACTTCCCCCCCCCCATTTCTAGAGAGGAAATCTGCCACAGCCATCTGAGCCCCCAGAGGGTCAGATACCAACGGGTGATCCGCACATTGGTGTCCTTCATGCGATGGAGCCTCTGGAGTGGGGCATGGTCTGAAAAGAGGGTGAAAGCACGCCCCAACAGATAGTACCGGAGTGTGAGGACTGCCCACTTGATGGCCAAACACTCCTTCTCAATCCTTCTACAGCATGGGGCGCTCCTCCCCCTCCACCATCTGGGACAGTACCACTCCCAACCCCCTGTCTGATGCATCTGTCTGCAAGATAAAAGGGGGAGAGAAGTCAGGAGAGTGTAACAATGGCCCACCACAAAGTGCAGCTTTAACCCGCGTGAACACCTGCTGACATGGCTCCATCCACTGGACTGGATCTGGTGCCCCCTTTTTAGTAAGATCAGTCAGCAGGCTGGTGACGGTCAAATAGTTAGGCACAAACATACAATAATAGTCAGCCAGCCCCAGGAACTGGTCTTAGGTCTTGGGCAGGCTGCAATCGCTGCAGTTTTATCAATTTGGGGTCGCACCTGCCCGTGACCCAAGTGAAAGCCCAGATACCGAACTTCCACCCACCCAATTGCGCACTTCTTTGGGTTTGCTGTGAGTCCCGCTCATCTCAGCAACCTCAGGACAGCCCTCAGATGCTGCAGATGCCACTGCCAAACGTTACTGTAAATAATGATATCATCCAGATAGGCAGCGGCGTAAGCAGTGTGTGGTCTGAGGATTCTGTCCATGAGCCGCTGAAATGTAGCCGGGGCCCTGAACAAACCGAACGGAAGTGTCACAAATTGGTGTAATCCAAATGGTGTAGAAAATGCCATCTTCTCACAGGACATGGGAGTTAAGGGGATCTGCCAATATCCCTTGGTTAAATCCATTGTCGAATAAAAGTGAGCCATGCCAAACCGATCGAGGCATTGGGTACGCATCAAATTTAGACACCGCACTGACTTTTCTATAGTCCACACAGAACCGGACCGTCGCTCTTTGGAACCAGCAACACTGGGCTGGCCCAGTCACTGTGGGATTCTTCTATTATCCCCATATCTAGCATTGCCAGGCAGTGGTACTGGACCCATTCTGCAGTCCCTTTCAGTAGCCGGGTGATAAATTGCTCCAGCACCACCAGACCTACTACAGCCACAGCTATGTGTTTTGCTGTTAACAACCACCGCCGGCAGGAGTCATGGAGCTGTTGAGCAAAGATTAAATGGGTGGCCGAGCTCACCGAGAGTCAGAGAATGGAACCGCTGGTGATGCTATTCTGGGCTGCAATCAACCCGCTGCAGAATGTCTCACTGCAGCTTCTCATATTCTAGGGGGTCTGCCACCGGAAGCTGCTGGGCCGCGAATTGGGCCTCCCCAGTCAACAACGGCAAGAGGCAGACTGCCCACTTGTTGTTGGGCTATCCCCAGGATTCAGCTGTCAGCTCAAACAGCTCTATGAATGCCTACAGGTCATCATTTCAAAAAGGTACTGGTGGAACTTCCGCACACCAAAGACAATGCTCAATGCTTCTCACTCTATCTGAGCATAGTTTGTTTCTGTCTTGCTCAATGATCTGGAGGCAAATGCAATTGGTCTCTCTTGTTCATTTGGCATGATGTGGGATAACAGGGCTCTCACACCATATGGTGAAGCATCACAAGCCAGTTGTATTGGCATAGAGGGATCAAAATGTGTCAAAGCTTTGGAATTCAGCAACATGTCCTTTGCTTTTTGAAATGCTTCCTGACATTTTGGGGTCCACTTCCAATTTTGGTCTTGGCACAACAACATGTGCAACGGTTTCAACAACGATGTGACGTTAGGAATGAACCGGGCATTTTTATGCAATGATTAAGGATCTTATCTGTTATCGTTGCATTTCCTTCCTTTCTCATCCACGTCAACAAACGCCAGTGTTATGGATCAATTGGGGATCATGTTAGCTGGGGATGTGCGCGTGCACATGAATAATTTTACTTGCCTTTTTTTAGCAGATTTGTTTAATGTGAATTTTCAAGGAGCAAAGAAAATAAGTTTTGCACATTATGAAAAATGTTGGTATCATTATAAAACCGAGTTTTTTCATTGATGTCTGTTCTAATGAATTTGACACAGTTTAAGAGTGATTTTAACGTTTCACAGGGTAATATGGTTGCCCATGTTAACGTGGGACATTGGTTTGAAGAGCAGTAAATCGCATGTTGAATTCTTTTATGTGCAACACTAAAGCATCATATGCTGATATGTATTATCCCATACAACTACCTTTTCTCCTAGTCATCCTGTGGAAAGCGGATTTAACTGAGGGAGTTTAATTATTATTATTTTTTATCCTTGCTGTGTTTTATGGCCCCAAGACAGCATTGTGTGCCACCATTGGTTGAAATTGTGCCACACATGGTGATGTTGCCAACCCGTTGTCCAGGGACATTAACTGTAGCATGATGGCCAATCGCATTCTGTCATGTTTAATCTGTTGGTTCATGTTTTTCATGTCTTTTATTTTGAAAATCTAGTTCCTGTTTCATGTCATGTGGTCCCCTGGTCATGTGATTTCATGTTTCCCTCCATGTTCATGGGTCTTATTTTCATTGGTTTATTGTCTAGTTATCTTGTCATCAGTTCTGTCTTTTCATTGGTTAACTTGTTTGTCTTGTTACCCTTGTCCATGTATTTAAGCCTCATGTTTGCCATTGTCCAGGGTCAGGTATTGTTTGTGAATGTAACTTTGTTGGATTGTTCAAGTTTATGTCACAGCAACGCCTCAGCCTGCTCCATGCCATGTCACAGCCACGCCTGAGCCTGCTCCATGCCACGTCACCGCTACGCCTGAGCCTGCTCCATGCCACGTCACAGCCACGCCTGAGCCTGCTCCATGCCACGTCATAGCCACGCCTCAGTCTGCTACATGCAAAGTCATAGCCACGCCTCAGTCTGCTCCATGCAAGGTCTCAGGCTCATCTCTTGTTACACATTCCTTCCTCTTCTCCATTTTTTGGTTAAGATAGAAGCCAGCTTCATTAAGATACCCACAATGTGTAACACTGCTATTCAACTCCAAAATCCTAGAGAGAAAAGAAAACACAAGGTACATTAAGTTTCTGTTTGATTATAATCTTGATTGTTGTGGAACAGTGTGAGTTCCCACTCTGATGCAGCACTAGGCATAGGGAGGCCTGTATTTTGTACACTTAAAGTGGTATGCTATATTGACACATAACATCCAGAAAAACAATAGCTTGGTATTGTAAAGTACAGTAATTGTGTGGCTTACACTTACTTAAACTGGAATCACTCTCATAGATTTCCTCTCAAAGGGCACTTTGTATACCTGCTTCATCCGGATGGCATTCCTCCTTACAACACGATTAATTGTGGCAAGACTGCATTGGTGAATAGTATGGAATAGTTGATTGTCCTGTACTATTCTTTGCTGAATTTCTTTAAGGCGTATAGTGTTGTTTTGGACCACCATGTCTACAATAGCATGCTTGTTTAATTTGTTCTCTATTTATTAACAAAATATACTAATACTATAAATAGTAAATGCACATTTTTGATGCATTTGCAATTAGGTATAGCTGCAGAATGGAGATCTCCAAATGGGGGTGAAATCTCCAAAAGAGGGTGGGGTTACTCAAGAAGGGGGCAGGCTTAATCCAAAATGGAGTTGCGACTACTCCAGAAAGGGGCGTCACTTCCACTCATGGTAAGGGTTAGGGAAAGGGTTAGGTTAGAGGCTCATTATATTTTTGCTGGCAGATGTTTTGGAGCTCTACCTGCAGCAACTATACTGTATATCCTTCTCCCCCGATGTGCAGGTCCCTGAAGTGAAGTGGCGTATTCGGTCAAACCAATGATACGCTCCTTCACAGCCCACACTCGAATGATATTGGCTAGCGCTATAGTCAGTCTTTACCTACAAGAAAAGATACCGAAGCAGTCTCGCGCTGCAAACTGTAAAAGCTTACAATGTGTCTTTGCATGTTGATTGAACAATCACAGATTATTAGGGGGGCTGATATTAAATGTAGCCACCCCCCAAATAGGGTCCAGCAACACCTTTTGGTTCGGACAATTAGGTATATTTAGAGAACTAGCCACTCTAAAGGCCTTTGAACATAAAACGTGAATTTTCGCTGCAATTTCTTGGCATGATCAACATTTTGAATAGAAACAATAGATTCCTATGGCGCCGTTCACACCTGGAGAGTCTAGTGATATGGGGTTTTTCCATGGTTGATTATTAAATTATTTTAACAGTTGGTCCCCCCAATCCTGAATATGTGGTTACATCCTTGGGCTGTTGTGATTTTTATGAAAGAGCAAAATCTTGTTAATCGTTTTATTGAGAATGGCTTGGTAAAACATGACAATTTTGTTCAAATTCCTCCGCTTTGCGCTGCATCCGCAAAAGTCACGATATCATATGTTCCACCGTTTATTTCTGATGATGTTTTCAGAATCAGAATCAGAATCAGCTTTATTGCCAAGTATGCTTACACATACAAGGAATTTGTCTTGGTGACAGGAGCTTCCAGTGTACAACAATACAAAAACAATACAAAAACAGCAGCAAGACATAGATAATAATAAAAAATAAAAAATAATTATACACATACATACAGACACACACATACATACATACATACACACATACACATGGGTAGTGCAAATCTAATACAAATCTGTTATGTACAGTGCAAATGTTTTTTATTTGTTTATTTTTCTCAGAGGAATGAAATGGCAGAAGAGGTTGGATGTGTTGGATAAATATAAGAAAGACTAAACTGTGTATTGCACATAGTTATTGCTCAATGGGGCAATTTAACTGTTCATGAGATGGATAGCCTGAGGGTAAAAACTGTTCCTGTGCCTGACGGTTCTGGTGCTCAGAGCTCTGAAGCGTCGACCAGAAGGCAACAGTTCAAAAAGGTAGTAGGCAGGATGAGTGGGTTCCAGAGTGATTTTTCCAGCCTCTTTCCTCATTCTGGAAGTGTATAGTTCCTGGGGGGGGGGGGGCAACCAATAATCCTCTCAGCAGTCCGAACTGTCCTTTGTAGTCTTCTGATGTCTGATTTCGTAGCCAAACCAGACAGTTATTGAAGTGCAGAGGACAGACTCAATGACTGCTGAGTAAAACTGTATCAGCAGCGCCTGTGGCAGGTTGAATTTCCTCAGCTGGTGAAGGAAGTACAACCTCTGCTGGACCTTTTTCACAATGGAGTCAATGTGGGTCTCCCACTTCAGGTCCTGTGAGATGGTAGTGCCCAGGAACCTGAATGACTCCACTGCTGCCACAGTGCTGTTTAGAATGGTGAGGGGGTTCAGTGTTGCGGTGTTTCTCCTAAAGTCCACAATGATCTCCACCGTTTTGAAATGAGAATTAGCATGGTTCAGTAAATTTGCCAGTAGTTTCAAAATGATTTTGCTGGGCTGTAAACACCTATCTCTGAAACACGTTAAGTCTTTCACAAGACAAGTTTTTATGTTTTGAGATTCCACAGATTATACGTTGGATATATGTTTCCTTCTTTGTGCGCCATGAAGGGAGAACTTACTGTATTTGGTCAATGCAACTGCCGGTAATTTATGGTGTTCTGAATGTGGTGATGTAGGCCATAAAAGACTAACAAAAAGTACTGTTTCAGGTTTGAAAGATATTGTGTAGAATGTTATTTAGGAGGAGAAACGGGTCCCTCTGAGGTGAATGTTTGTTGTTCGGTGCCGTCTGCAGCTTCTAAGCCAGTGCATGATACACAGCTGCAGTCTGTTGCAATTGAGAATACAGATAGAAGTGTGAATGAGACTCATCATAATGAGAACACTGTAAATAATGTACTTAGCATCAGTACTGATGAACAGTTGCAAAGTGATTGTATGGAGAATATTGTGCCTGGTTCTCATAAGTGTGATGAAGACAGTTGTATTGAGACAAATCAGAAAGGGTAGTGCCCCAGTAATGATATTAGTGTGATAGATGCCCAGTCTTATGAAACTGGACTTCTATGTCCTCTCCCACTTCCTTGGAGTCCGTGGTCTCACACAACCCTGGATTTCGTTACTGGCCTAACTCTAACAGTAATACTGTACTCATGTCCATAGTTGACCGTTTCGGAAAGTCTGCCCATTTCATTCCCTTGGCTAAGCCAGCCTCCTTTCAGGAGACTACCCAGATCCTCATTCTCCATGTATTCAGGTTACATGGCTTGCCTATTGACTTTGTCTCTGATAGAGTCCAAGATTTGGGAAAGCATTCTGTTCCGTTATTGCTGCTTCTGTAAGACTCTCCTCAGGTTTTCACCACCAAACAAATGGCCAGACTGAAAGCATTAATTAATAACTTGAGACAGTCATTAAATGTCTGGTTTCGGAAAACCCCTCCACTTGGTCTCAACAACTTCCATGGGTGGAATCCGCTTATAATTCTTCACCTGTGCCCTCAACTGGCTTATCTCCCGTTCTTCCATTCACAGGAGGTGGACGTTGCGTTCCATCAGTCCAGTCCTTTGTTCAGCAATGCTGCAGGACCTGGGGAACTGCTCCAGTTCCCTATCTGTCACTCACTCGACGTTGTGTCGATGTAGTGACACTAGGGGTCACTCTTGGGAGCCCGAGACACCTCTGGTATTTGATAAAAGGCCAATGAAAATTGGCGAGTGGTATTTGCAAACCATTTGCAAACCACTCCCCCGGACATACGGGTATAAAAGGAGCTGGTATGCAACCACTCATTCAGATTTTCTCTACGGAGCCGAACGGTCGATGTTTACTGAGCTGACTGTTCATTCACCTCTGCTGGATCTGATGGCGCATTTCAGCGGTTTCTCCCTCCTCTGCACTGGTGCACTGCAGAGAACGCCCCTGGGTGCTTCGGCAGAAAAAAAAGAGTATACCATGCGGAGACAGCGTTCGTGGATGGAACATGTACTCACTGCGAGAACATGACCATGGCAACGTTGCGGTCACTTTGCCCAGCAGTTCTCGACGGTGAAGCAGCAGACGGAGGCTATCCGGCACATCCTGCCCCGGCATGGCTCAAGATCCCACACCCCGCCTGCTCGTCGCTAAGGGCATCCCCCTGCGGTGACTGCACCGGCTCCACCGCAGCCCGCCCCTTCGGCCCAGCCCCGGCGTGGAGTCCACCGCAGGAAGCAGACACCACCCGTCTCATGGCCGGCCGCCAAGAACCCACGGAAGGCTTCGAAGCTTCGACGACAAAACCCACCTTGGAGCTGGTAAGCAGACCACTCCATCCCCCGGTGGAGGGCCGGGAGGAGAATCTTTTGTTGTTTTTTTATTTAATTTTGCCACATGCCCAAATGGCTGCGGTACCCAACAGTTCAACAAAAGAGCGGTTTCCTCGTTCCCTGGGTCACGTACCCAATGTGCACGGCCATCATCACGACCACGTCCATCTTTCATCCTTGCAGGTTTGGCGCTCCAACGGCGGTCTCCCCGCCCCTGCGCACCCAGCTGTGGCACAAATCCATCCCAGGCTGTTCCGGGGGTGGTCACATGGAGCCAGGTAAGTGCTTCGATGTCCCTGAACTCAGCACGGCCACAACATGGTGTGGCACCTCGGGCTCCGCCCCGCCACGAGGCCCCACCTGCTGGTACTTCCGACGAGATAGTTCCCTTGGTTCCCCTCGCCCAGAGCTTGGATGCGTGGCTTGCGCTTTCCAATCCGTTGCGATGGCTGATCCGGACCGTCTGACTTGGCTAAACGATTCAGTTCGCCAGGTGTCCGCCCAGGTTCAGCGGCATCCACTTCACCTCGGTGAAAGGCAAGAACGCTGCTACCTTGCGCGCGGAGATTGCTACCCTCCTACGGAAGGATGTGATAGAGCCTGTCCCTCCGGCCGAGATGAAGAAGGGGTTTTACAGCCCCTACTTCATTGTACCGAAAAAAGGCAGTGGGTTGCGGCTAATCTTGGACCTGGGAGTACTGAACCGGGCTTTACACAGACTCCCGTTCAAGATGCTGATGCAAAAACGCATTCTGGCGAGCGTCCGGCATCAAGATTGGTTTGTGGCGGTAGATCTGAAGGATGCGTACTTCCACGTCTCGATTCTACCTTGACACAGACCCTTCCTGTGGTTTGCATTCGAGGGTTGGGCGTATCAGTACAAGGTCCTCCTTTTCGGTCTGTCCTTGTCCCCTCGCGTCTTCAGGAAGGTCACAGAGGCAGCTCTTGGCTAATACTAGCTCACTCTTGGGATATGTTGTGTGCACACAGAGACCTGGTGCTCTCGCACCTCAGCCGACTAGGGCTTCGGGTCAACTGGGAAAAGAGCAAGCTCCTTCCGGTTCAGAGCATCTCTTTTCTTGGGTTGGAGTTGGACTCAGTCTCATTGACGGCACGCCTCATGAACGAGCGTGCACAGTCAGTGCTAACCTGTTTGAAGGCATTCAAACAGAAAACAGCGGTTCTGGGGCATATGGGGCCACTCCGCTCGGGTTGATGCATATGAGACCCCTTTAGCACTGGCTTCAGACTCGAGTCCCAAGATGGGCATGGCGCCATGCGACACATCACATGGCCATCACGCCGATCTGTCACCACCTCTTCAGCTCTTGGACCGACCTCATGTTTCTACGGGCAGGCGTTCCCCTAGAGCAGGTCTCCAGGCGCGTCGTGGTTATGACAGACACCTCCAAAATGGGCTGGGGTGCTGTTTGCAATGGGCACGCAGCCGCCGACTTATGGATGGGCCCACGGCTGCGTTGGCACATCAACTGCCTCGAGTTGCTGGCAATTCTGCCCATTGGCCATTGATCCAGGGCAAGCACGTGTTAGTTCGGACAGACAACATGGCAACGGTAGCATATGTTAACCGTCAAGGCGGTCTGCGCTCCCATTGTATGTCACCACTCGCCCGCTGTCTCCTCCTCTGGAGTCAGCAGCACCTCAAGTCGCTGCGAGCCACTCACACCCCGGCCGACCTCAACATTGCAGTGGACGTGCTGTCATGGCAGGTTACCCTCAGGGGAGAGTGGAGACTCCACCCTCAGTTGGTCCAGCTGATCTGGAGTCGATTCGAACTGGCACAGGTAGACCTGTTCACCTCCCAAGAATCCTCCCACTGCCCGCTCTGGTACGCCCTGACTGAGGCACCTCTTGGATGCACTGGCACATAGCTGGTCCCCTGGACTTCGCAAATATGCATTTCCCCCAGTGAGCCTACTTGCACAGACCCTGTGCAAGGTCAGTGACGACGAGGAGCAGGTCGTCCTGGTAGCACCCTACTGGCCCACCCAGATGTGGTTGTCAGACCTCACGCTCCTCGTGACAGCCCCCCCCCCGGCAAATTCCCCTGAGGAAGGACCTTCTTTCTCAGGGACGGGGCACCATTTGGCACCCGCGACCAGACCTCTGTAATCTCCATGTCTGGCCCCTGGATGGGACATGGAAGACTTAAGCCACCCATGGTGGTAGACACGATCACTCAGGCTAGGGCCCCCTCTATGAGGCACCTGTATGCCTTTAAGTGGCATCTGTTCGCTAAGTGGTGTTCTTCCCGACGCGAAGACCCCCAGAGATGCGCAGTCAGGTCAGTGCTTTCCTTCCTGCAAGAGAGGTTGGAAGAGAGGCTGTCCCCCTCCACCTTGAAGGTGTATGTAGCCGCTATAGTGGCACACCACAACACAGTGGACGGTAAGTCCTTAGGGAAGCACGACCTGATCATCAGGTTCCTGAGAGGCGCCAGGAGATTGAATCCCTTCAGACCGTGCCTCGTTCCCTCATGGGAGCTCTTTGTAATTCTTCAGGGTCTACAGAGAGCCCCCTTTGTGCCCTTGCAGTCAGCTGAGCATAGGGCACTTTCTTTGAAGACTGCCCTCCTGACTGCGCTCACTTCTATCAAGAGGGTAGGAGACCTGCAAGCGTACTCTGTCAGCGAAACATGCCTGGAGTTTGGTCCGGGCTACTTTCACGTGATCCTGAGACCCTGACCGGGCTATGTGCCCAAGGTTCCCACGACCCCTTTTAGGGACCAGGTGGTGAACCTGCAAGCACTGCCCCAGGAGGAGGCAGTCCCAGCCTTGTCGTTGCTGTGTCCGGTGCGCGCTTTACGCATCTATTTGGATCGCACGCAGAGCTTTAGAGTCTCTGAGCAGCTCTTTGTCTGCTTTAGTGGACAGCGGAAAGGAAACGCTGTCTCCAAGCAGAGGATCACCCACTGGCTCATTGACGCCATAACTATGGCATATCACACCCAGGACGTGCCACCCCCAGTAGGGCTATGGGCCCATTCTACCAGAGGTGTAGCAGCCTCCTGGGCCTTGACCAGGGACGCCTCTCTAACAGATATTTGCACAGCAGCGGGCTGGGCAACACCCAACACCTTTGCGAGGTTCTACAATCTCCAGGTGGAACTGGTTTCGTCCCGTGCAGTGGCATGCACAAGCAGGTAAGTCCAGGACAGCCGGCCGGGTGTATCACTTGTGCATAGCGGCTTTCACCTCCCCTGAGCAGAAAGATGTGCACCGTTGACTCTCAGTAGTGTTCACAAACTGTGTTCCCTTGTTGATTTCCTCCGAGCCCTGTGGCAGACGAGTTTGTGGAGAAACTCGCTGCCGGCTCAGTACACGTGCTAACTAAGCCCTGTACTGGGGTAGGTGCTCCGCATGTGGTGGTTCCCCGTAGGTAACCCCATGCAACGTATATCTTCTGCTAATTCATTTCCCTGTTGGCAAACTGCATCTTCCTTGCTGTAGTAACTCCTCCCCCGTAGGGTAGGACCTACCATGGGACTTCCCCACATGACATACTTCCGACACAGCTCGGCAAGACCATGTGACGTATTTCTACTTAAATACCCCCCCCCCCCCCCGGGTGGGGTGTGGTCTCCGCGGTGTCTTCCCCTTGGGAGGGACACCCCCCCGACTAGACCTGGTGGCCCCAGTCAGTTAATCCCCCTTTTTTTTGGGGAGTGGAAAAAAAAGGGATAAGAGGCCATGACTGGGCTAGCCCGTCTCTATCTTTTGGGTAGTCGACTTGTCCCCAAGGGGCCGTTTGACACTCATATCAGTGTTGGGGGAGGTTACATGTTGGCCTGGTGCGCTGGCTACGAGGCACACAGTGGTCTGCCTGTCACACAACGCCAGTTCACGTAACACAGTTTGGCCAGTTGCGGCATTTTGTATAGGGACCCCTAGTGTCACTACATCGACACAATGTTGAGTGAGTGACAGATAGGAATGTCCTGGTTACTTGCGTAACCTCCGTTCCCTGATGGAGGGAACGAGACATTGTGTCCCTCCTGCCACAATGCTGAACTACCCGCTGAAATGGCCGGGACCTTGTCTCGGCTCCTCAGCATAAAACCTGAATGAGTGGTTGCATACCAGCTCCTTATTTACCCATATGTCCGGGGGAGTGGTATGCAAATACCACTCGCCAATTTTCATTGGCCTTTTATCAAAGACCAGAGGTGTCTCGGGCTCCCAAGAGTGACCCCTAGTGTCACTACATCAACACAACGTCCCGTTCTCTCCATCAGGGAACGGAGGTTACACAAGTAACCAGGATGTTTTTCTGCTTCTGTGGATCACTTGATGAGTTTTTTCCACTCCTGGAAGCCACGTGATTGTCTTCAGCCTATCAGCATCTTCCCCTGTTTGTCAGCCTCACCTACCCCTTGTTTGTTCATTGTTTCCCCTGTGTATTTAGGTGTGTTTAACTTCATGAAGCGCTGCACAGACCAAACGGTGCCGGACTTGAAGCAGTGCATGTCGGTTTGAAATTTTGTCCGAATTGAGATGGTGCCACTGCCGCGTCATTGTGATGTATACCATCAAAGTACCATGAGAGCGATTCACGAGCCTGGTTCAGCCAGCAGTTTTTCCTGAGCAGCTATACAAGCTCTGAATGATGACACAGCTTATTTGAGATTGGCCAGATGTATTTTATGGGCTGGGTTTGCAATGGAACACTACAAATACTACTCTTACTACTTCTGCTATATCAATCTATGGCAAAAAATTATAGTAGTGTTGTAGTATGCCATTGCCAAGGTTTTTATTCTGACACATTTTGTTCCGCTAAACTCTCACAAATCCATGTTCTTATAACAGTACATCATGTTTATATCATGTTATATTATGTTTATCATAGTAATATCATGTTTATTTATAAACAACAATTCAAAATTATTAAACATACTGACTTCTTTATTGGTTTTAAAGTAATATAGGCTTTTATTGGACTTTCTTCTTACACACATCAGGCACTGTGTCAAGCAGGTTACTGTATGTAAAATTCCACTTCATCTGCAATAAAGAAAACAAACATTGAGCGAGCTTCCGTGACTGATGTAGGTTCAGCACACCATGGGAAGCGCTTAACAACTCTCTTTTCCACTTCACCCCCAACTGCAACCGGCAAATCTCGGTAAGTCAGAAATCTGTAAGTCAAAATGAAGTTCAAGTTGAACACAACTTTTATGTTCTCAGTCTCTAGTCTTTCATTGCCATATTGTGTTGTGTACTAGCACTACTCTCTAGTCATTCCTTAGTCTTCAGATAGTCCATAGCTTTTGTACATTTTTGAAGTTTATTAGTTTATTTTTATTTTTGGGTAGTTCTGTTTTTGCCTTTTGTGTTTTTTTTTTGTTTTTTTGTTTTTTTGTTGGACTGAGCATTATTTTTGCTGTCTGGTTTCCTGAGTTTTTAAAACAAGTATTTTGTACATTCCATCTCCATTGTGGTCTGTTATTGAGTCCTTGCCAAATCATTGACACTGACACCATGAGATGAAATTATCTTACCTGGAGTCAGGACTGAAGATTTTGCTCATCAGTAGATGCAGGTTTGGGAGGGTTACTTTTGAAAACAATAAAAAAATTATTATCAAGAATATGATTTTTGCCCTAATATCAAAGGTCTTACTAGAAAAAAAGAAATTATGATCCAACGTGAATTTTCTTGATAAAAAAATATGATCGTGCCTGGTAATGTGCATGTAAAATGGCTAGAAATAGCATTTTAGCTTAGCGTAAAGCTGACAATTTACACAAGGTTTATTTCTATTTCTTCTGCTCCAAACTTACTTGAAACTTACTTCTCTGTCTGCTCGTATGAATGTAACACATCATAAGAAAGTGTTTCACCGCTGTTCAAATGCACTTTGGATCGCATCATTTATATGTATAAATGTTTTCCATCTGAAAGGACTAAATATTAAATGAAACAAATGACAATAAAATGCAAAGTAATCTCTTCAGTAATCAAAATACTTTTTGAATGTAACTGTATTCTAATTACCAATGATTTAAACTGTAACTGTAGTGGAATACAGTTACTTATATTTTGTATTTTAAATACGTAATCCCATTACATGTAGTCCATTTCTCCCCAACCCTGAGTAGATGGTGGTGTTTATGAGCTGATCATGCTTATTTTATAATCTGAATTCACTCAGGAAACATCACTTCAAATGGACAGTGGTTATGTCAGATAATGACTGACAGAAAAACCTCAAAGCTGCATTAAACATCATCGATCTGTAATGCAGATATTTTAGTCGAACCGCATGTTGACTGACATGAGCAATCAGCAAATGAATCTAAAATGATGCAAAACCACAAAGATGCAAAAACAGTTGAAAAGATCAAAGTGGCTACTACTAAGAATTCGCCATATGAAAATAGAAATATTTCCATTGGTCTAACAAATGTTATGTTTCTGCAGGAGAAATAAAATGAAGAAAAGATCAAATATATTGTAACGATGGCTGGCATTAAAAATGACAGGTAGATGATGAAGACAATGATGATGTGAAGAACCCAAGTGCATTTATTTACATAAGCGATAACCAGAAACGTGAATCCAAAATGTAACAAAACATAAACGACTAGACTTGACTTCGTTACACAAAACAATGTTATATTAACAATACCTGACAAGAGACAATGGCAAACATGAGGGCTTAAATACACAGACAGGGGTAACAAGACAACCAATGAACAGACAGAACTATAAACAAGATAACAAGACTAATAAACTAAACCAATGACAATCTAGAACTGATACCGAGTTAACAAGACAATAAACCAATGAAAACAAGACACATGAACATGGAGGGAAACGTGAAATCACATGACCAGGGGACCAGATGACAAGATCACATGACAGGAAAAAACATGGCATAGAACAAAACACATACAA
The DNA here is from genome assembly GCF_019703515.2 of Myxocyprinus asiaticus. NCBI lineage: Eukaryota > Metazoa > Chordata > Actinopteri > Cypriniformes > Catostomidae > Myxocyprinus > Myxocyprinus asiaticus. The sequence continues at coordinate 3,393,410 of NC_059367.1, read as the reverse complement.
CCCTGACATATAGACAACACATGTAAATTAAAAATAGCACACCTTTAGAAAAAAAAAACCTAGAAAAATATCAGTAACAATTATTAAACACACAACCAGCTATAAAAGTAGCTAAAGTGAAGCAATTAAAGAAAGTTTTGATAACATTTTTATTTAAATGAATCGAAAACAAAGTGATAAACAGCTTTACCTAAATATTTAGCATCAAAAAGGAAGACGCAGCTAATTCTGTGCACGAGTTCAAGTGAATTGGTAAATTGTTGATTTCAACTGGTTCATTTACACGACCCTTCCAAACAAACGATTCATCAAAATCAATGCAACAATGGATTCGGTGAATCATTTGTTTTAACCGGTTCACTTGCATAAACTGTCCGAATGAACCGGTTCACTTAAATGGTTTGGACTTCCCATGAGAGAGAGAAGAGGACGTTCTTGGTAAATTTAAGTGTGTTTGATTAGCGTCCAGGTTTACTATGCGGCAAAACAATGTGTCAAAACACAATGAAAGTCTTTATCATGTTTCACCATTACTCATTGGGAAAATGAGTGCATTATTAGAAAAGCTACACTATCATGAACATAACTGAACTGCTGTTTTGCTACTATATCATATAATAAAATGTAGTAGCTAGTTAGTTACTTTCCAGAACTACTGTGGGGGCATGGCAAGGCGTGTCGGGTTGCCCGAGAGAACGTTGCCATCCAGGGCCACTGCCTATATCGCCTATGCCAAGATCCGCCACTGACAGAGTGTGTTTTCCAGTTTCAGTACCTGTGCCTTTCTGATTTATCTGTCTGTCCTGTTTCTGGTTTTTACCCTGCCTGTCTTATTATCTTCTCCAAATTTGTTTTCTGTTAGACTACTGTGCCTTTCTGTATTTAAACCCTGGAATGTTTTTGGATACTATAGTGCTTTTTATCTTTGTATTGACTGTTTTGGAGCTGACTTCAATAAAATCACTTTGTCACTTTCAGTCCTATCCTTCTCACAACCCTGTTGATACCACCTGTTAGACAGCAGGAGACATCGATTAACCTTTAGCTTAGTACACTTTTCACACATACTGTGCTGTATAGAAAACCATTGAACAAATGGGCTCCATTTAGAAGCAGTTTACAGTATTGGTGGTCATTTTTTAATGGGGGGTTTGGCTGTGCTAGTATTAGATTTAGATGATGTTTAATGCAGCTTTGAGGTTTTTCTGTCAGTCATTATCTGACATAACCACTGTCCATTTGAAGTGATGTTTCCTGAGTGAATTCAGACTATAAAAGAAGCATGATCAGCTCATAAACACCATCATCTACTGATGAGCAACATCTTCAATCCTGATTCCAGGTAAGATCATGTGGACATTGTGTTGTCTATATAGTCAACTGTCATTGTGGATCTTTACAACATCTTTTCCCTCCAAACTTTAGCTTTGGGTGTTTTCTTTCAGGTCCTTGATGTGCCAGAATCACTCTGTATTTTATGGGTCTTGTTCTTTGTTCATATGGATGATTAAAGTCCTGTATGATATCATGATCAGCTCTTAAACAGCATCATCTACTGGTGAGCAACATCTTCAGTCCTGTAAGTGGATCTACAGTCTGATTCAGGTAAGATCATGTCCTCTCATGTGTGTGTTCATATTATCAGCTATCTTTGTGTTTTACACTCCGCTCTCACTGTGATTCTTTCAGTGAATAAATCTAATTCATGTGATTTTTAATCATGTTGATTAAACTTTGTTTTCTTTGAATGAAAATGTAAAGTGTGAACCTGATGAGTAACTCGAGTGACATCAATTAAACAGATAAAAAGAAACATGTTAAGTGATTTGACCGACTGCATGATATTGACTGAAAACATCAACATGTTTATTTCTGTTTCAAAAACATGTAAAACTAATGAAAGGTTTGATATTTTATATTTCAGTGTTTACTGTCAAGATTTCATGACATCATGACAGAACTCAGCTTCAATGCAAGCAGCATCTTCAATGGCTCATCTGTATTTATTTTTAGTGAATGGAAATCTTTTTTTGCTAAACTAGAATTTGCAGAATCATTATTTATTTGGGTTCTTTCAATCATTGAGGTTCCATTCATGCTCTTAACTCTGTGTGCGATGTGTTTTCTCATTAAGTCTCAACGTGCTGCTTCAGTTTTTGTCATACAGTTGATTCTTTCAGACCTCATACAGGTTATTTGTCTGTTTTCAAAAACAATCAGATGGACCATCGAACTGTGCAATGCATATGAATATTCTTTGATTGTGAGTGTGTATTTTATGGCATGTATTGCTTTTGAAAGATATCTGTTGGTTTCTCATGCTATCTGGTACAGAACTCACAATTCACTAAAATCCTCCTGTTTGATTTCTGTCATCATCTGGGTTGTGCCTCTCATCTTTATAACAATAACAACTTATTCTGTTTATTTTAGTTACCTGTCTCTTTGTATAGCGTTATTAATCCCCTTCCCAATAATCATTCTGTGTTTTGTTGGTACTTGGAGAGGTCTCTCTCACTCAATATCAATTACTTCTCATAAGCGCAAATTAATTTTGGGCAGTCTGTTCTTGGTGCTGCTGAATTACACATGTATCATCCTCCCTTCAGTAATTACAATATTTTTGAGGTACATCGATGTTATTAAGTTATGGATGGGTTCAACCAATCATAGAGTTTTTAAATTTCTTCTCTGTCTCTGGTATCTGAATCCACTTGTTGACTGTATATTGTACTTGTTCATGAGGAGTGATGCTGGTGATATAATGAAGTCTTTCTTTGACAGACATCAGAATTCAACACAACACACATCCAGTACAAACACTGAGCATCATAATGTGCAGTAGACTAACAGGTGTGTAAAGTGTGGAAGCATTTAGATGTGGTTATGATACGATTATTTGTACATTCCTGTCTATTGAACTGTCTGATTGATTTTGTGTGTAAATTTTTTCCTACTTAGGTCTGTAAATATGTATAAATATATAGACTGTGTTTGGAATATTTACATTATTATTGAAGATCTGATTTTAACTGCATGATCTTAAATGTAATAGAAATTTATAGATAATTATGTATAAAATATTATCCATCTCAGAAAATTATATACATCTAAAGAAGAGTCTGTGAAACATTATCTGATGATTTTTCCATGAACTGTCTCAGAATGACATAAACAGTTGAATGTCATTTTGAGAAGCATGAAGCATATCTCCCTCACTGTTGAAGTCAGAGACTGTTCTATATTCTCTCTGTGCTGCAGAATTAATGTATCTGTCTCTGTTCAGTCTCATAAGTGTAACGTCACTCTTTTATCCTGCGCCACCAAAACATTACAAATGTGACATTCTCACCTCAGTTCAGAGGATTCAGTCAAATCCTCTGCAGTCTTCTCATATTATTATGAGTGTGTTCAAAATCAATATGTTTTATCATATTTCTATTAAAAATATATTATTACACTATACAAGATGTTTTAACGACTGCATTAAGTGCTCTGCAGGTGTATGATAGCTTTATGTGACGATCAATTTGAAATGTAATTAAATAACAGCTGAAAATCTTCCCTTGATCACCTCCGTCAAGGTCACATATCATTCAAAAAGATATTGTATATATCCAAACTTTGACACTTTGACAATCGGTCACATGAGAGCCAACGAGCCAAAATGCTGCTAACTTTCAAAAATAAGCTTTTTTAAAAATTCAGACAAAAAAATTAAATAAAATAAAAAATCTGCATTTTCATGACATTTGAAATAATCGCATTATTCAGTGCTTTTATTGTCAAACATAAATAGGCTGGCACACAACACGTGCATACATTAGATAAGCTGTGAAGAACGTTGGTTAAGGTGCTTACATGTTAAGCAAAATCGGCTTACTGGGCAAAAATCGAGGTGTGTTGACCAGTTTATTCTTAAGCGGTTTATGAATTTACGCTGATAAATGAAAGCTGTTTAGTGTGTTTACACAACCACACGTTGTTGGCTTATTAAGCATAATTGCTGTAAGAATGTGCATGTAAACACACTCAATGACAACACTGACTTCAACCCTGTCATAATGCAGCAATTTTGAAATGTTTCAATGAGAGTGAGATTTGAGTGTTGTAGATGGATGGTGTAACGAATTAGGCTGGTATTCATTCAGCCGACCGCCAGAGGGAGCCCTCTCCCGAATACTAACACTGAACCATTTCTTCTATGGTGAACTTCCTGTTTTCACTGTATAAATAGCCATGCCTCTCCATTGTTACTTTGTGAAGTATTGCCAGTTTCACTGCCTTACCAAGCATTTTTCCCATTGCCTGTTTCATTGCATTCTTGTTATGACCATTGTGCCTGCTTTATTGGATTACTGATTTTTGGTTTACTGTTTTGCTCTGTTTGCCTGGTTGGACTGATTACTTGATAATGACTACTTTGCCTGCATCTACAATTACGTCTCTGCCCTGTGTTTTGGATTGTTTGCTGTGTGTAATAAACTTCCTGCATATGGATTCTACCTTCGCCTCCATGTCGAGTGCCTCACAGAATACTTCGCCACCAATGAATCCAGCGGAAGTTTCTCAGCTCCAGGCTGCATTCGCTTACCAGAGCGAACTTCTCGCAAGTTACCAAGAGCAACTGAACAACCTAAGAGCTGCAAATGAGAGCCTCACCCACTACATCTGCACTCTTCCATCCCCACAAGCTACACCGGTAAGATTCGCTCTTCCTGATAAGTTTGATGGCTCACCAGAGAAATGTAAGGGGTTTCTACGTCAATGTAGAATATATTTCTCTAAACAACAAGAATCATTCAGCCAGGATTCAAAGAAATTTGCATTTATGATGACATTACTTACCGGTAAAGCAGGTTCTGCTGTTTGGGAGACTGATAGGCATCATCAAACTTCCTTTGATTACTTCACTTCCCAGATCCATGAAGTGTTTGAATACCCAGAGGGAGGTATAGATGTCTCTGTTCAGCTGCTTCATTTACACCTGTGTTCACGTTCAGCAGCTGACTTTGCTATACACTTCAGGACACTAGCAGCCCAAAGTGGATGGAATGATATCGCACTCAAGACTGTGTTCAGAGAGGGACTGAACCACAACCTGCAGGCCGAACTTGCATGCAAGGGTGAGGATTCAACGCTCACTGAATTCATTTCGTTGGCTGTAAAAATTGATAATTTGCTGCGAAATTCACCATGTTCAAAGATTAACCCCAAGTCACAACTATCAGTCCATAGTCAAGTCCAGCCATGTCCTGCCTATACTAGAGTTTCTGTTGAAAAATGCGATTGTCGTCATAAGGAGGGACTGTTACAACTGTGGAGAAAGATGTCATCAAAACTCTGCATGCCCTCACAAAGGCAAGAAATATCAAAACTCAAGAACAAAGTGAGAACCAAGAATATTTCCTCTCCCATGCCCCACAGTTTTTCTCTTCCCATCGAACTCTCCTTTGATTATAAATCTAAATGTGTTTCTGCACTCGTCAACTCAGAGGCTGCTGTCAATTTGATTCACCAAGATCTAGTACAAGAACTCCATATCCCAACAGTACCTTGCAGTACCACCATTAACATCACTGCTGTGGATAGTGCACCCATAGGCACAGGCATCACTCACCAAACTGTTCCAGTGACACTACAAATTGGAATATTTCACACAGAAACCATATCTCTTTATGTCATCAACTCACCTAAGCATATTCTCATCCTGGGTCATCCATGGCTGGCTTTCCACGATCCCATCATCTCCTGGAACCAGGGTGAGTTAAAACAATGGTCAGAATTTTGCCGTTCAAATTGTCTTCATGTCACTGTCACCATGCCATGTTTAACCACTAGCATCGAGAGTCCTGAGATTCAAGCTCAAATCAAGATTCCCAAGGAATATTCTGAGTTTTCTGAGGTTTTCAGCAAGATCAAGGCAACACAACTACCCCCTCATCATCCATGGGAATGTGCTATAGACTTACTGTCCAACATGGCACCTCCCAGAAGCAAGGCCTATCTGTTATCAAGACCTGAAACCATGGCCATGGAAACCTACATCGAGGAGGCTTTAGCTTCCTTCCACCTCACCAGCTGCAGCAGGTTTTTTTCGTTGAGAAAAAAGATGGAGGTATCTGTCCATGTACTGACTACTGAGGGCTGAACACAGTAACAATTAAGTACAGGTACCCACTTCCTCTTGTTCCATCTGCCCTAGAACAACTACGCAAAGCACGTATCTACAATAAGCTGTATTTGAAAAGTGCTTACAATCTCATTCGTATTAGAGACGAGTGGAAAAACCGCATTCATCACCACTAAGGTGCACTATGAGTACCAGGTGATGCCTTATGGCCTGGCCAACGCACCAGCTGTGTTCCAATCGTTCATCAATGAGATTTTCAGAGACCTCCTCAACAAGTGTGTCATCGCCTACATCAACGACATACTCATCTACTCCCAAGATAAAGCACACCACATCAAATATGTCAAAATGGTCCTTTCACACCTACAGAAACATCAAATCAAATCAAATCACTTTTACTGTCACACAACCATATACACAAGTGCAATAGTGTGTGAAATTCTTGGGTGCAGTTCTGAGCAACATAGTAGTCATGACAGTGATGAGACATGTACCAATTTACAATAAACATCAGATTTACACAACACAATTTAAAATCTAATATACATATAATTACACACAACACAATATACAAATAATAACATGCAATGTACAGTATACAATACACACAATATAGAATACACATTAGACAATAAAAATAGTATATATAGTATATATAAAATATACAGTAGGTTGTATTGTACTGTATTGACATTCAGGCTGTTGGTTGATAGTCAGTTGCCATTGCGTTGTTAAGAGAGAATATAATTTATGACAGTCCAGTGTGAGATAATAAGAGTAATAAAGTGCAGTGCTGATGTATTTGATCATAAGAGATCAAGAGTTCCAAAGTCTGATTGCTTGGGGGAAGAAGCTGTCATGAAGTCGGCTGGTGCGGGTCCTGATGCTACAATACCGCCTGCCTGATGGTAGCAGTGAGAACATCCCATGGCTCTGGTGGCTGGAGTCTCTGATGATCCTCCGAGCTTTTTTCACACACCGCCTGGTATATACAGTATGTCCTGGAGGGAGGGAAGCTCACCTCCGATGATGTGTCTGGCAGTTCGCACCACCCTTTGCAGGGCTTTGCAGTTGTGGGCGGTGCTATTGCCGTACCAGGCGGAGATGCAGCCAGTCAGGATGCTCTCTACGGTGCAGGTGTAGAACCGTGTGAGGATGTGGCAGTTCATTCCAAACTTCCTCAGCTGTCTCAGGAAGAAGAGGCGCTGATAAGCCTTCTTCACAACAGCCTCAGTGTGGACAGACCATGTGATGTGGACACCCAGGAATTTGAAGCTGCTGACTCTCTCCACCGGTGCTCCATTGATGGTGATGGGGCTGTGTTCTCTTTCTCTTCTTCTGAGTCCACCACAAGCTCCTTTGTCTTACTGATGTTTAGGGAGAGGTTGTGCTTCTGACACCAGCGTGTCAGAGTGTGTACCTCCTCTCTGTAGGCTGTTTCATCATTGTCAGTGATCAGACCTACCACCATCGTATCATCAGCAAACTTAATGATGGCATTGGAGCTGTGTGTTGCCACACAGTCATGTGTGTACAGAGAATACAGGAGTGGGCTGAGTACACAGCCCTGTGGGGCTCCAGATTTGAGGGTCAGTGATGAGGAGATGTTGCTGCCTATTCTAACCACCTGGCGTCTGCTTGACAGGAAGTCCAGGATCCAGCTGCACAGCGAGCTGTTTAAGCCCAGAGCCTGGAGTTTCACATAAAGCTTGGAGGGCACTATGGTGTTGAATGCTGAGCTGTAGTCTACAAACACCATTCTCACATAAGTGTTCTTTTTTCCAGGTGGGAGAGAGTAGTGTGTATTGTGGATGCAATGGCATCATCAGTGGAGTGGTTGTTGCGGTAAGCAGACTGCAATGGGTCCAGTGATGGAGGCAGCACAGAGCAGATGTAATCTCTGATTAGTCTCTCAAAACATTTGCTGATGATGGGGGTCAGAGCAACAGGACACCAGTCATTTAAGCAAGTGATTTTGGATTGCTTTGGAACAGGCACAATGGTGGACATTTTAAACTTGTGGGGACCACAGACAAGGAGAGGAAAAGGTTGAAAATATCCGTAAAAACACCAGCCAGTTTGTTCACGCACGCTCTGATGACACGGCCCGGAATGCCATCTGGACCCGCGGCTTTGCGGATATTCACCCGTCGTAAGGATCGGGTTACATCTGCTACAGAGACGGAGTGTGAACTAACCTCTGTAGCTTCGGCCGCGAGAGCTCTCTCTGCGAGGGTAGTGTTATTTCCCTTGAAACGAACATAAAAAGTATTTAGCTCATCCGGGAGAGAGGCAGCAGTGTTCACGGCAGAGTTTTTATTCCCTTTAAAGTCCGTGATGATGTTATTTCCCTGCCACATGCTTCTAGAGTTGGTAGTGTTAAACTGTCCTTCAATCTTGTCCCTGTACTGGCATTTTGCTGTTCTAATCGTTTTTGGAGGGCATAACTATCTTGTTTATGCTCCTCCGCGTTCCCAGAATTAAAAGCGGAGGTCAGCTCATCAAGTGCCGCGCGAACATCCCTATTAATCCAAGGTTTCTGGTTCGGGTAGATCCGTATTGTTTTGGTTGGAACGACGTCCTCTACGCACTTTCTGATGAAACACGTTATGCTATCAGCGTAAAGCTCGATGTCGTCATCAGAGGCGGACCGGAACATCTCCCAGTCCGCGTGATCAAAACAGTCTTGTAGCGTAGAGTCTGATTGGTCCGACCAGCACTGGATCGTTCTGAGGGTGGGTGCTTCCTGTTTCAATTTCTGCCTGTAAGCGGGCAGAAGCAGAATGGAAGAGTGGTCCGATTTGCCAAATGGTGGGCGGGGGAGGGATTTGTAGCCATCCCGGAAGGGAGAGCAGCAATGGTCCAAAACCTGGTCCCCTCGTGTGTTAAAACTAATGTGTTGGTAGTATTTTGGTGCGACTGATTTGAGATTGGCTTTGTTAAAGTCCCCGGTTACAATGAACGCGGCCTAAGGGTGCGCGGTTTCCTGCTTGCTTATTATCCCATACAGTTCCTTGAGTTCCTGGTCTGTGTCGGCTTGTGGCAGGATGTACACAGCAGTGATAATGACCGCTGTGAATTCCCTCGGTAGCCAGAATGGTCGACACAGAAGCATAAGAAATTCCAGATCAGGAGAGCAGAAAGATTTGATAGAATGTACGTTCCTCTGATCACACCAGGATTTGTTGATCATAAAACATACACCACCACCTCTGCTTTTACCTGAGAGGTCTTTCGCTCTGTCCGCACGGAGAACCCCACGGGTTCGATGGCTGAGTCTGGAATCTCTGCAGACATCCAAGTTTCTGTAAGGCAGATAATGCAGCAGTCCCTCGTCTCTCCTTGGAAAGAGATCCGCGCTCTCAGCTCGCAGAGCTTGTTATCCAGGGACTGAACATTTGCCAGTAGAATACTGGCTAGCGGGGGTCGATTTGCGCGACGTCTTACTCTGATGAGAATGCCGGCTCTGTTTCCCCTTTTCCTTTTGCGTTTCTGCTGCCGGGCAGCCCAGACAAAGTGCTCCGCTGCTGTGTTTGTAAACAGCGGGTCGGCATCAAGGAATTTGAAGTCCAGTTTACGGTGTGTAATTGCAGAGCCAATGTCCAAAAGTGTTTGTCTGTTGTAGACAATAAGGCAGACAACATCCAAGACAAAAAACATAAGAATTGTAAACAAAACAAACCAAAAACTACAATGTTGTGGTGGAGCTTGCAACGCAGAAGCCATACTCGGTGCCATCTTGAGTCCGTTTATTTCCAACATCATAGTTCCTTTCAGCTGAGTTCAGTTTACATGAAAAGAAAGCACATGTATAACGTTTTCCAAGGAGAGAAAAACGTTAACATTGAGAGAGAACCGCCCCGATTCCGCAGTCTGATGCATCCAATTCCACAATGAACGGTTGGTTAGGATCAGGGTGCTTGAGAATGGGGCGGTTGTGAAACTTGTCTTGAGGGTTTTGAAGGCCTTTTGAGCAGAGTCACTCCATGGTAGTTTGGATGGTTTTCCTTTGAGTAATGATGTTAAAGGGGCAGAGATGAGACTGTAGTTGCGGATAAACCTCCTGTAGAAGTTTGCAAAGCCCAGAAAACGTTGTAACTCCTTAACAGTATTGGGTCTTGGCCATTCCGTGACTGCCTGGATCTTGGAGTTATCCATCTCGACACCCCTATGGCTGATTATATACCCCAAGAATGTTGTATGGGTAGTGTGGAACTCACATTTTTCTGCATTCATGTAGATAAATGTAGATGTAGATCCTAACCAACCATTCATTGAGGAAGTGCATGCATCAGACTGCGGCATCGGGGCGGTTCTCTCTCAGCGCCATGGTAACTTTGGAAAACTTTATTCATGTGCTTTCTTTTCATGTAAACTGAACTCAGCTGAAAGGAAATATGATGTTGGAAATAAAGAGCTACTCTCCATGAAGGCTGCATTAGAAGAGTGACGCCACTAGCTTGAAGGATCTGTCCATCCAATCCAAGTAATCACTGACCATAAAACTTCGAATACATCAAGGGAGCTAAACAACTCAATCTACGACAAGCCGATGGTCACTCTTCTTCACAAGATTTCAATTCACAGTCGCCTACCGCCTGGCAGTAAGAACTGCAAAGCTGATGCTCTTTCCCATCATCATGATCCTCCTCACAACACACCTTCAAATGTATCCATATTACACCCTTCAGTCATCATCGCACCCATAAGCTGGGACATCATGGAAGAAATCCAAAGAGCCCAACAGACAGACCCTGCACCACCAGAATGCACCACAACAAAACAATGTACCACGCACTCTACATCAGAGAACGATCCAGTGGATACATACTTCCCTCAGCACTGGACACCCTGGCATTCAGAAGACGATAAGCCTGGTACGTAACTCATTCTGTTGGCCTTCACTCATAAATGATGTCACTACATATATTAAGGTATGTCAAGTTTGTGCACAGTCTAAAACCCCCAGAAAACTGCCAGCCGGCCTTCTACAGCCACTGCCTCTCCCTCAAAGACCTTGGTCCCTCCTGTCTGTCGACTTCATCACAGATCTGCCAAACTCCAATGGATATACCACCATCTTTGTTATCATTGATTGTTTCTCTAAGTCATGCAGACTAATCCCTTTGAAAGGTCTACCCACTGCCATGGAGACTGCTAATGCTCTTTTCCACTAAGTTTTCAGGATCTATGGTTTGCCAGAAGACATAGTGTCTGATCGGGGACTGCAGTTTACCTCCAGAGTCTGCAAGCAGCTAGACATCAATGTCAGCCTCACGTCTGGTTATCATCCTCAAGCAAACGGACAGGTGGAGAGGCTGAACAAAGAGATAGGCAGATATCTCAGGTTGTACTACAGTTATGAACAACAGAAGTGGAGCGACTTCCTCCCATGGGCGGAATATGCTCAGAACTCCCTCACTCACTCTTCTACTGGACTCTCTCCCTTCCAATGTGTGCTGGGCTAGCAACCTCCTATGTTCCCTTGGTCAGGTGAACCCTCCATGGTTCCAGCATGGATGATTGGATCTGACGAAGTGAGCAGGTGTGGAACTGCAGCGGGCCATCCGGGCCCAACGAATCCAAGCTGGTCGACAGAGGTGTCCCCACCCCGACTACCAGCCTGGTCAGAGGGTCTGGTTATCCACACGTGACCTCAAACTGTGGCTACCCTGCAGGAAGCTCAGCCCCAGGTATGTTGGCCCATTAGGAATTCTCAAACAGATCAATCATGTAACATACCGATTGGAGCTTCTTGCTAACTACCACATCTCTCCTTCCTTTCATGTGTCTTTGTTGAAACCGGTCCACCCGACGTCTGGCCCTGGAACCACGGATCCTGAGTCTCCTCCTCCATTGGAGATCGACGGATCACCAGCTTACATGTTCAGAGAGATCAATGGACTCTCATCGTAGAGGGGGCCAGATGCAGTACCTGGTGGACTGGGAAGGTTACAGACCAGAGGAGAGATCGTGGGTAGCCGTCAACGATATACTGGATCCATCCTTGATTCATAACTTTCACCAAAGGCACCCGAATCGTCCAGCACCACGACCAAGGGGACGACCCCGAAGGAGAACACCTGGAGTTGTTTGTAGGGGGGGGGGGTTCTGTAACGAATGAGGCTGTTATTCATTCAGCTGACTGCCAGAGGGAGCCCTCTCCCGAATAATAACATTGAACCATTTCTTCTATGGTGAACTTCCTGTTTTCACTGTATAAATAGCCATGCTTCTCTGTTGTTACTTTGCGAAGTACTGCCATTTTCGCTGCCTTACCAATCGTTTTTCCCATTGCCTGTTTCATTGCCTTCTTGTTATGACCATTGTGCCTGCTTTATTGGATTACTGATTTTTGGATTACTATTTTGCTCTTTTTGCCTGGTTGGACTGATTACTTGATAACAACGACTTTGCCTGTTTCTACGATTACATCTCTGCCCTGTGTTTTGGATTTGTTTGCTGTGTGTAATAAACTTCCTGCATATGGATTCTACCTTCCCTTTAATGTCGAGTCCCTCACAGATGGGGATGATTATTAGTGAATAAAGACTTCAATTTCAGACTATTCCAAATACAAAGTACATTGCTATGCATTATAATGAGAGTAAAACATGCAAAATGAGTGCCGTATTGATTTAATATTAAAGGGGCCATGACATACTCTTTATTTATAATTTTATTATCTTCCCTGAGATCCACCTATAACAGTCATAATTTAGTCATATATATTAATTTTACACCCTATCTTCTGTCTCTGGCTCTCTGTCTGAAGCGCTCAGTTTTAAGATGTCTGGCCCTTTAGGACTTAAATGTAAACGCCCACTGTTATGATTGTCTAACATCGTGCAGCACTTCCGATACAGCCATATTTGAAAGTCAATCCGACTTTATTTATTAATTAAAATTAATAAACTCCACAAGACCACAACATTTATAAAACTAGATTTCAGTATTAACTTATGACCAACATCCAACACATTTCATCTGAATATATTAATGAGATGCATTTTTAAAAGTTGTGCTTGTACTGCTCTTAAAACGTAGCACACATTGCAGTAAAAAATAGCACAGATGGGTGCAAAAACGGTCCAGGACACCTTCAAAACAGTAAGACAGCAAAGATGAAACACAATGTCGGTCTCTTTTTTAGAGTTAGAACTTGACATTGCGTCTTTTAAAAGTGGTGCAAGATGCATGATAACGGTCAAAGCATTTCTAAATTTTTTATGTAGAAAATCCAGAATAGAAACATGAAGGTGTCCTGTGTAAGTCCACTTTAGCATAGATGAATCTCCCATGACAGGCCCATCTCTCTCCTTTTCACCTGTGTGACTGACTGAGCACCAGTGGGCGGGGCCAAGGGTGCAATGACGGAAAAATAGGCATTGATGTCTTGTGAAAAGGCAGTCATATGCAGATGTATTTGGTGCTTGTGACATCACAAGTTCCACAAATTCCACACCAGCCGTTTTTGTAGCTTAGTTTAAATAAAGGCTCTTTTTCTAATAAGGAGGACATTTTCAGTTCTGAAACGTACAGTATGTTTTTATAGTACAATGACCTCTTATATGTCAAAAGATCAAGGAAAATTTGATTCCTCATATCATGACCCCTTTAAATGCAATTCTGTTCCCTGTAGAACTGAACAATTCTGTACTATATGCAGGGTTGGGAGAGTTACTTTTGAAATGTATTCCACTACAGATTACAGAATACATGCTGTAAAATGTCATTTGTAACGCATTCCGTTAGATTACTCAAGGTCAGTAACGTATTCTAAATACTTTGGATTACTTCTTCAGCACTGGTAGATTTTTTCACTTGTTTTGACTATAAAAACTCTGCCAGTACAGTAAGACAAAATACACATGTTAAAAATACATTCTCTGAAAAACCGAAATATTTTATTCAGTGTTGTTTCTAAAACAAGATAAATCAAACTGATCTTGTTTTAAGGATTTTTAGATATTTTTACAGGAAAACAATACAAAAATTATTATCAAGAATATGATTTTTGCCCTAATATCAAAGGTCTTACTAGAAAAAAAGAAATTATCTTCCAACGTGAATTTTCTTGATAAAAAATATGATCGTGACTGATAACGTGCATGTAAAATGGCTAGAAATAGCATTTTAGCTTAGCGTAAAGCTGACAATTTACACAAAGTTTATTTCTATTTCTTCTGCTCCAAACTTACTCCAAACTTACTTCTCTGTGTGCTTGTATGAATGTAACACATCATAAGAAAGTGTTTCACCGCTGTTCAAATGCACTTTGGATCACATCATTTATGTGTATAAATGTTTTCCATCTGAAAGGACTAAATATTAAATGGAGAAAAAAAAAATGCCAATAAAATGCAAAGTAATCTCTTCAGTAATCAAAATACTTTTTGAATGTAACTGTATTCTAATTACCAATGATTTAAATTGTAACTGTAGTGGAATACAGTTGCTCTGATTCATCCTCAGCCCTAGCAAGTTTAAGGTCTTTCCATTCAAACAGTCGTCAGATGAACTATATGAAGTCCTTCAGTCAGTCACGAGAATAACAAATCAGGGAGGTCAGATAAAATTTCTGTGGGTTCCAGTGCATGTAAGAGTGAGGGGGAATGAGAGGGTGGATGAGTTGGCAAAGAGGGCTTTAAAGAATGAAAATATAGAAATGCAAATTAGTATCAGTAAAGCAGAGATTAAATGTGTAATCTGCGAAAAAATCAACCAAATGTGGCGAGACAGGTGGGACAGAGTGCGGAAAGGGAGGCATCTATATCAAATTCAATAGAGTGTCAAAGTTACTAGGGTAGGTAGTGGAAACAGGAGAGAGGAAACGTCATGGTTACTGGTGTAACCTCCGTTCCCTGATGGAGGGAACGAGACGTTGGTGTCGATGTAGTGACACTAGGGGTCACTCTTGGGAGCCCGAGACACCTCTGGTCTTTGATAAAAGGCCAATGACAATTGGCGAGTGGTATTTGCATGCCACTCCCCCGAACATACGGGTATAAAAGGAGCTGGTATGCAACCACTCATTCAGGTTTTACGCTGAGGAGCCGATATAAGGTCCGGCCATTTCAGCGGGTAGTTCAGCGTTGTGGCAGGAGGGACCAACGTCTCGTTCCCTCCATCAGGGAACGGAGGTTACACCAGTAACCATGACGTTCCCTATCTGTCACTCACTCGACGTTGGTGTCGATGTAGTGACACTAGGGGTCCCTATACAAAACTCCACAAGGCTGAACTGTGTTACGTGAACTGGTGGTGTGTGGTGGGCAGACTTGCTGTGTGCCTCATAGCCAGCGCACCAGGTGGACACGTAACCTCCCCCAACACAGTTATGAGTGTCAAACGGCCCTTTTTGGGGACAAGTCGACTACCCAGAGATAGAGACAGGCTTAACGCAGTCGTGGCCTCTTTCCCCTTCTCTTTTTCCACTCCCTAAAAAAGAAGGGGGATTATCTGACTGGGCCGCCAGGTCTAGTTGGGGGGTGTCCCTCCCAAGGGGAGGACACCGCGGAGACCACACCTCGCCCCAAGAGAGGGGGGGATATTTAAGTGGAAGAATACATCACATGGTCTTTCCAACCATGTGGAGAGCCTTCAAGGTAGATCCTACCCAATGGGGGAGGAGTTACTACAACACGGAGACTGAGGGGCTCTGCCCAAGGAAGACGCAGTTTGCCAGTAGGGAAACGAACTAGCGGAAGATATAGATCGCATGGGGTTAGCCTTACAGGGAACCGCCACATGCGGAGCACCTACCCCAGAACCGGGCTCTTAGTTAGCGCGTGTACTGGGCCGGCAGCGAGTCTCTCCGAAAACTCGACTGCCACAGGGCTCGGAGGAAGTCAACCAGGGAACAACTTTTGTGAACACTACTGGGAATTAACAGCGCATGTCTTCAGCTCAAAAGGAGGTGGAAGGCGCTATGTGCAAGCGATACACCCGGCTGGCTATCCCGGGCTTATCCGCTTGTGTTGCGTGCCACTACCTGGGACGAAACCGGTTCCACCCGGAGGTTGTAGAACCTTGCAAAGGTGTTGGGTGTTGCCCAGCCCGCTGCTCTGCAATGTCTGTTAGAGAGGCACCTCTGGCCAGGGCCCAAGAAGCCGCTACACCACGGGTAGAATGGGCTCGTAGCCCTACCGGGGGCGGCATGTTTTGGGCGAGACATGCCATAGTTATGGCGTCAATGAGCCAGTGGGCGATCCTCTGCTTGGAGACAGCGCTTCCTTTCCGCTGTGCACCAAAGCAGACAAAGAGCTGCTCAGAGATTCTAAAGCTCTGCGTGAGATCCAAATAGATGCGTAAAGTGCGCACCGGACACAGCAACGACAGGGCTGGGTCTGCCTCCTCCTGGGGCAGCGCTTGCAGGTTCACCACCTGGTCCCTAAAAGGAGTGGTGGGAACCTTGGGCACATAGCCGGTCGGGGGTCTCAGGATCACGTGAGAATAGCCCGGACCGAACTCCAGGCACGTTTCGCTGACAGAGAACGCTTGCAGGTCACCTACCCTCTTGATGGAAGTGAGCGCAGTCAGGAGGGCAGTCTTCAAGGAGAGTGCCTTAAGCCCGGCTGACTGCAAAACTCAAAGGGGGCTCTCTGTAGACCCTGAAAAACTACAGAGGTCCGATGAGGGAACAAGGCGTGGCCTGGAGGGATTCAGCCTCCTGGCGCCTCTTAGGAACCTGATGATCAGATCATGTTTCCCTAAGGACTTACCGTCGACTGCGTCATGGTGTGCTGCTATGGCAGCAACGTACACCTTCAAGGTGGAAGGGGACAGCCTCCCTTCCAACCTCTCTTGCAGGAAGGAAAGCACTGATCTGACTGCGCACCTCTAGGGGTCTTCCTGAGGGGAAGAACACCACTTAGCGAACAGACACCACTTAAAGGCATACAGGCGCTTCGTAGAGGGAGCCCTAGCCTGAGTGAACGTGTCTACCACCGCAGGTGGGAGACAGCTTAGGTCTTCCACGTCCCGTCCAGGGGCCAGACATGGAGACTCCAGAGGTCTGGGCGCGGGTGCCGGATGGTGCCCCTTCCCTGAGAAAGAAGGGCCTTCCTCAGGGGAATTTGCCCGGGGGGAGCTGTCACGAGGAGCGTGAGGTCCGAGCACCACATCTGGGCGGGCCAGTAGGGTGCTTACCAGGACGACCTTCTCCTCGTCCTCCCTGACCTTGCACAGGGTCTGTGCGAGCAGGCTCACTGGGGAAAACGCATATTTGCGAATGCCAGGGGACCAGCTGTGTGCCAGCGCATCTATGCCGAGGAAGGCCTCGGTGAGGGCGTACCAGAGCGGGTAGTGGGAGGATTCTTGGGAGGCGAACAGGTGCACCTGTGCCTGACTGAATCGACTCCAAATCAGCTGGACCACCTGAAGGTGGAGTCTCCACTCTCCCTTGAGGGTAACCTGTTGTTACGGCGCGTCCGCCGGAGTGTTGAGGTTGCCCGGGATGTGAGTGGCTTGCAGCGACTTGGTGCTGCTAACTCCATTGGAGGAGACGGCGTGCGAGTTATGACATACAGCGGGAGCGCAGACCGCCTTGGCGGTTGACATATGCTACCGCTGCCATGCTGTCTGTCCGAACTAGCACGTGCTTGCCCTGGATCAACGGCCGGAACCTCCGCAGGGCGAGCAGAATTGCCAGTAACTCGAGGCAGTTGATGTGCCAACGCAGCCGCGGACCCGTCTAGAGGCCGGCGGCTGCGTGCCCGTTGCCAACAGCACCCCAGCCCATTTTGGAGACCAGTTCTAGCGGAACGCCTGCTCGTGGAAACGAGAGGTCGGTCCAAGGGCTGAAAAGACGGTGACAGACCGACGTAATGGCCACGCGGTGTGTCCCGAGGCGCCATGCCCGTCTCGGGACTCGAGTCTGGAGCCAGTGCTGAAGCGGCCTCATATGCATCAACCCGAGCGGGGTGGCCACCGCCGAGGATGCCATATGCCCCAGGAGCCTCTGAAAATGTTTCAGTGGAACCGCTGTTTTCTGTTTGAACGCCTTCAAACAGGCCAGCAAACAGACGACTGGGCGCGCTCGTTCGTAAGGTGCGCCGTCAAGGAGACTGAGTCCAACTCCAAACCGAGAAAAGAGATGCTCTGAACCGGGAGGAGCTTGCTCTTTTCCCAGCTGACCCGAAACCCTAGTCGGCTGAGGTATGAGAGCACCAGGTCCCTGTGTGCGCATAACCCGTCTCGAGAGTGAGCTAGGATTAGCCAGTCGTCGAGATAGTTGAGAATGCGAATGCCCACCTCCCTTAACGGGGCAAGGGCAGCCTCTGCGATCTTCGTAAAGATGCGAGGAGACAGGGACAGGCCGAAAGGGAGGACTTGTACTGATACGCCTGACCCTCGAACGCGAACCGCAGGAAGGGTCTGTGTCGAGGAAGGATCGAGACGTGAAAGTACGCATCCTTCGGGTCTACCGCCGCGAACCAATCTTGATGCCGGACGCTCGCTAGAATGCGTCTTTGCGTCAGCATCTTGAATGGGAGTCTGTGTAAGGCCCGGTTCAGTACTCGCAGGTCCAAGATTGGCCGCAACCCACCGCCTTTTTTCGGTACAATGAAGTAGGGGCTGTAAAACCCCTTCTTCATCTCGGCTGGAGGGACAGGTTCTATCGCGTCCTTCCGTAGGAGGGTAGCGATCTCCGTGCAAGGCAGCAGCGTTTCCGTCTTTCACCAAGGTGAAGTGGACACCGCTGGACCTGGGCGGATGTCCAGCGAAGTGAATCGTGCAGCCGAGTCGGACGGTCCGGACCAGCCCTCGTGACGGACTGGAAAGCGCAAGCCATGCGTCCGAGTTCCGCGCAAGGGGGACCAAAGGGACAACGTCATCGGATGTACCGGCGGGTGGGGCTTTGCGGCGGGGCGGAGCTTGAGGTGCCACACCACATCGTGGCCGTGCTGAGTCCGAGGACATCGAAGCACTTACCTGGCTCCTTGTGACCACCCCTGGAACAGCCTGGGACGGGGGAGGAAGAGGCCTGTCCTCATGACCCGTGGAGACTGTCACATCGGGGGCGGATTTGTGCCACAGCTAGGCGCTCAGGGCGGGAGACCGCCGCTGGAGCGCCAACCTGCCAAATGGAGTGGTGGACGGTGGTCGTGATGCCAGCCGTACACACCGAATATGTGACCCAGGGAACAAGGAAACCACTCTTGTGGAGCTCTTGAGTACTGCAGCCACTTGGGCATGCAGCGCAATTAAATGCAAAAGGTAACAAAAAGAAGATCTGCTTACCAGCTCCAGAGCAGCGGGTTTCGTTGTCCCTGGGTCGCCCGTCTCAGGGGCGCTTCGAAGACCTCCGTGGGTTCTTCGGTGCCGGCTGTGAGACGGGTGGCGTCGGCTTCCTGCGGTGGGCTCCACGCCGGGGCCGGGCCGGAGGGGTGGGCTGCGGCGGAGCCCTCGGCGATGAGTAGATGGGGTGCGGGATCTTGAGCCACGCCGGGGCAGGACAAGCCGGCTAGCATCCATCTACTGCTCTACCATCGAGAACTGCTGGGCAAAGTCCTCGACGGTGTCGCCGAATAGGCCAGCCTGGGAGATGGGGCAGCAAGGAATCGTGTCCTGTCGGCCTCACCCATCTCGACCAGGTTGAGCCAAAGGTGGCGCTCCTGGACCACTAGTGTGGCCATCGTCCGCCCGAGAGACCGCGCCGTGACCTCCGTCACTCGGAGAGCGAGGTCGGTCGCCGAGCGCAGTTCCTGCATCAATCCCGGGGCGGAACTACCCTCGTACAGTTCCTTTAGCGCCTTGGCGGACTTGCAGGAGAGCCATGGCGTGCAGGGCGGAGGCGGCTTGTCCAGCAGTGCCGTAGGCTTTGACCGTCAGAGACGACGTAAACCTACAGGCCTTGGACGGGGGCTTTGGGCACCCACGCCAGGTGGCGGCGCTCTGCGGGCATAGGTGCACCGCGAGCACCTTTATCCACCGGGGGATTGCCGAATAACCCTTGGCCGCCCCACCATCGAGGGTAGTGAGAGCGGGGAAGCTGAAAAGATCGGGACCGGGCAGTAAAAGGTGCCTCCCGCGACCTTGTCAGCTCTTCATGCACTTCCGGGAAGAAAGGAACGGGGCGGGGCGTGGCTTTGAGCGGCGCCGCGAGCCCAGGAACCAATCACAGAGCCGCGAGGGTTCAGGGAAGAGCGGTGAAATCCACTCTAACCGACGCTCGCGGCTGTCCGGGAAAGCATGTCGTCAGCCTGTGACTGGGCGATCGACCCCGAAGGGAGGAGCCCAGCTGAGGCTTCCGACTGGACGAGCCCGCTCTCCGATGCTGTGCTCGAGAGCTCATCACTTTCGCGGGCTCCGAATAAGAGGTCGAACTCGCCGTGAGACGAGCCGGCGGACTCACCCGGAAGCCCGATCGGGGCAGAAGAGCGTGCTGGGGAATGGGAGGTCCGCGGGGGGATACCCGGCGGAGGCGGTCCCATTAGGGTCCCCAAATCACCCCCAGTGCTAGCCGCGCTGGCCTCAAACCCGTGGGTAAAAGGACCGAGGCGGGAGCCTCTGGGGTGGCTCGCTTCCTTACGAAGGCGAGCCGCGACCGCAACGTTGCCATGGACACATTCTCGTAATGAGAATGTGACCATCCACGAACGCTGTTTCCGCGTGAGCAGTGCCCAGACACG
The DNA here is from genome assembly GCF_019703515.2 of Myxocyprinus asiaticus. NCBI lineage: Eukaryota > Metazoa > Chordata > Actinopteri > Cypriniformes > Catostomidae > Myxocyprinus > Myxocyprinus asiaticus. The sequence continues at coordinate 3,372,641 of NC_059367.1, read as the reverse complement.
AAATACAGTGATCGTGACCGTTAGAAGGCGAGAGATAACGAGCACAACCAGGAATAACACACAATCGGAAAAGCATCTTTAAAAAGACGCGTCTTTAAAAAGACGTTCCGTGTGTGCGCTCTTTTAGAGAAATATATACTCTTTTAGAGGGGAAAAATGCTCTTTCAGAAAATATACTCTCTAGTTTTTCTGCCGAAGCGCCCAGGGGCATTCTCTGCAGTGCACCAGTGCAGAGGAGGGAGAAGCCGCTGAAATGCACCGTCAGATCCAGCAGGTGAATGAACAGTAGTATTCAGCTCAATGAACATGACCGTTCGGCTCCGAAGAGAAAATCTGAATGAGTGGTTGCATACCAGCTCCTTTTATACCCGTATGTTCGGGGGAGTGGCATGCAAATACCACTTGCCAATTTTCATTGGCCTTTCATTAAAGACCAGAGGTGTCTCGGGCTCCCAAGAGTGACCCCTAGTGTCACTACATCGACACCAACGTCGAGTGAGTGACAGATAGGGAACTGTGTTGACAAGGTTAAGTTTGGGGCACTGTTCACTAAACAAAACACTAAAAATGGTAGGGAAACACCAGACAGGTTTGTGTGAGGGGTGTCAGGAAGAGGAGTCAGTGGAGCACATAGTTCTGAGTTGTAGGATGTATGGGACACAGAGAGAGATGATGAGAAATAATCTGAGGGAATTAGGGGTTCAGGAATTCACATTAAAATGATTACTGAGTATGAGTGAGAGAGCACAGGTCAGGGTACTGTTAGCTTTCTTAAGGGACACAGGGGTTTGTTATAGGATATGATGGATAAGCAGGAATAGGGTGCTAGGGTAGCTGACATAGGTAGGGATTTTATAGTTGGGCTAGGCTGGAAAGTATGAAGGATAAAGTGTAGTTTAGAGTGTGTGTGGTTTTTTGAAGAGATTCAGATTGTAAACCTACTGTTTCATCCACACTCCGGAATAGAAGGTGGCGGTAATGCACCAATAAGCTGGATGCCAACCACCGTATAACAAGAAGAAAGAAATACAATGGCTTTTCCATATTAAGTATAAAATGAGCTCTGAATAATCACAAAATGACAAATAATTGCAAGTTACAACAAATACAATAACAGCAGCATAAATAAATCGGCAAACAGTAAAGCTATGAACAGTACATAGCTATTTGCATAATTTATTCATACTGCAAAGCATTACTGGGAGCTGAAGTGCGGCTTGCTGTATAACGTTCACACCTGATAAAAATGCAGAAAATAAGTCATGAAAGATATTACTTTGTGGCTGTTTGAGTCTTTGAGGCTTACTTTGTTTAAAGGACAGCAGAAATAGCGCTTGTCAAAGCGTAGGGCTTTTCACTTTTTCCCAAGAATAATCTGGGGAAGGAATTAAAACACTGCAGATATAAAGATGAAACAAACTCACAAAATATGTGAAAATATGATCAATTCATCTGCAAAATATCTGCAAAGATCTACAATTTAAGAGGTGTTTTTTATAAAAACATTTTTTTTACATATATTTATATTTGTTTATATAAATTTGTGTTCATTTTTTTAATTTTTTTTTTTTTTTTTTTTTTAATAAACATTTACAAATATTATTGTGGGTAATTGACATGAAATTTTAAGCATTTTCATCAGTGTCCTGCTGTGTGACACTTTCTTCATCTAAGTATTTTAAACAACATTTTATGATCTTGCATAGTATCTTATTATTATTATACTTGTTGTTTCCAAAACCTCATATTAACATATAAGACAACAGTTTATTTGCACTTCTAGAAAAAAGTGGAAAGGTGATTAAGATCTTTAAAAAGAAATGCTGACTTGTCACGGCATCTAATATACACACTTTCCCTTGTACTTTCATGTACATTTTAACCTAACATCTGTATGTTGAGAAAAAAGTTTTTGGATATGTTAACTGTCTGAACTATAAAGTGCTTATTTTAGTGCTTTCTCTAAAAAATCCACTCATCATTTACAGTGGTTTTATACAGTGTGTTATGACAATTTTTGCACTGTAGGGCCTTTTGTCATGACTAGCAGATAATAGAAATGTCTTCTTTTTTTTTTTCAACACAAAAATTTAAAATTGAGCCGGAAAATGAAATCAATGAGCCGGTGTGTTATGGTGTGGTGTGCTGCGGGTCGGGTTTGGTGGGCCGCTCTGGGCCAGAAAGTCCTGGGCCACTTTTTAAACCCAGTCCACCTCTGCTTGCACTCTTAAAATAGGGTCCTATGCTACATTAACCTTAGTGAATGCATTATGAACCAACAATGAACAAAATTTGTAAATTAACATTATACAAGATTATAAGCTCACAATATCAAATGCATTAATACCACCTTATTGTAAAGTGTTACACTGCAAAAACAGCAACAACAACATAAAATAACAATAAATGCATTTAAGTTAATTTAGACCTATTATTGTAAGACATAGAAACATTTCAGGAGATTTTCAGCTCAAGCTCAACTCTTCACCATAATGGTAACTCCCAAAACTCAAACATTACAGAAACTTTTCTAAATCTCAACATAACAGAACATTAAACACTTATCTAAAGTCTTATCTAACTTTTGTGAAAGGGTTCATTCTAAGCACAATTTTCATGCCAGCGCAAGTGGGTGTGGGTGGGAGTGTTTGCGTTATCTGTGGGTGTATGCGCGCAAACTGGGTGTATTGTATGTTAATGAAGTGGCGCAAAGATCAGTTTGCTATTTTCCAGAGATCATTGTGTCATTGTGTCACTGTCATAGAAATATGCCTGACATTCATTGCAGTTAATGCACAAAAGAATGCAAGTTTATATTTCTACTCTTCTAATTTATTGCATACAGTCCATTTACACTACAAACTTCTTATGAATGTGCTCTCTTTGTTTATATTTCTGGTGCTTGACAGGGAATGGAATAGGATGTAACTGGAAAAGAACCTTAGCACTTTAAGTGCTTCATTGCGAAGTGCAGTTTTGGAAAACACCTCCACTGGCTGAGATGCCCCTCTGGGTGAAATTCATGACTGTACTTTTATTAATTTATCAAATGCTTTAAAATAGTCTTACACATTAGAAATGCAGGCCTATTATGTGGGATTATTTTGTGGCATTTAAATTCCGTTGTTTATTTCAAAGTAGTCTACTGTTTATGTTAATTGGGTCAGTTAGGCCAGTGTTTCCCAAAGTTTTTTCTGCCACGGCACACTTTTTACGAATAACAAAATACCACGGCACACCACTATCAATTCACATAGGTATGCTATATGACTTATTTGTAATGAGGTCACAGGTGGCAAGAGCGCTAATTGGGTAAGGAAAAAACAACAAATTTGCTTCTTTTCTTATTTGTTGATTTGTTCTTGCAAATTAATTCTTGCAATGCCACAGCAAATTACAGGAATGCAAACTCATGAAGGGCAAAAAGGTAAGAGAATCACTGGTCCACAAATTGTTTTGTTTTTTTAACAATTAGCTAAAAGCACCAATTCCAGTGATTTTAATGATTCAAGTATAGCAAATTAACTGCAAAATTTTGCAGAATTAGCTGCAAAAATAAAGGGTATTTTGGTGTGGCTTGCTTATGTGTCACAAATTTGTTCAATATAATGAACTTATTAGTTCAGTGACCACTTCTGGAGATGCCAATATGTGGTGACAAATGATCATCTTATGTGGAAGCAGCAAGTCATTGAATCATTTTGAGATGTTCACGACCGAAATCTGCCAAGAGACTTTAGTCTTTAAGCATTCCTTCAGTTTGAGCATTATTTTTTATCCAAAAAGACAACAGTAATAGGCTAATATTTTTATTATTAGTGAGTTTTAATAACGCTCTTCTCCTTCATTAAAACTTGCATGACTACAAATCTACTGACTTCAGTAGAACAATTATAAACACAAAGCAGATCTACGTTATCATTTTCCTACAGATTTAAACTGCTGGGCATGACTTTTATAATAAATACAACAATAATAGACAAATAATAATTTTGAGTTTCAATAATGTTCTTTCGTCATTGTAAAGCGCATTTCACATGAGTTGTGTCGAGGTGTCAACGATCCGTTCAATGCTAGCGTCAAGCACCGCATTGCCCTCCACATGACAAGAGTTGCAGAAAGCGTCACAGAGGGGCGATTTTACGAGTTTGCCACGTAAAAAAGCGGGAGGTGTGCACAATAAACATTGAAAACATGTATATGGAAGAGAGAGAGAAAAAAACTGGCTGTTGCTTTGATAGCAGAAAGTAATAAAAGGACTTGCTTATTTTAAGGTTTAAGCATTTTCTAGGTGAATTTAAATTAATTCAATAACTGGGGTCTCTGATATTCGTAAACGATAAGGTAATATTTAATTAAAAGAACATTCAATATCTCCACAAATTTGGAGAGATTTCAAATATTTCTTGTTGCTTTGTACTCTCAAAGACATTACTGGTAAAGCAAAAACGTGTGTGGAAAAACACTTTGGTGTAAAGTGACGTCACTTCATAGACTTCAATGTATTCGGCAGCGCTAATGCGAGTCATGTGAAAGACCCTTAACGTGTATAAATATCACTGACTTTAACACATTTATCATAGCTCTTCCACCCTTTTCTCTCCTTGATGAACAACGAAGATGAAATATCCCGAAGTGAACAAACAACATGCCCCTCTCATTCAGACGGTCGATGCATGTACCAGGTCATTCAGCTCGTTTACAAATGAGAAGTTTCATGAGTGTCTCTTCTTCAGAGTTCAAGCTCCATTCCTGTCTGTGTCTCGTTTGGAAGGCTGCGTGCTCCAGAGGTCGCATTTGTCGGCCGCATAGGTCATCGAGGCTGTCTCGTTTCAGAAAAGCGAGTAGGACACTTTGAATGCAGCCTTCGAATGCAACCTTCTGTCATGGGAATTCGGAGGATGCATGAGATGTATCCTTCATTCAGCCTCCTGGCGCCTCTTAGGAACCTGATGATCAGGTCGTGCTTGATCAAGTCATGCTTCCCAAAGGACTTACCGTTAACTGCGTCGTGGTGTGCTGCTATGGCGGCAATGTACACCTTCAAGGTGGAAGGGGACAGCCTCCCTTCCAACCTCTCCTGCAGGAAGGAAAGCACTGATCCGACTGCACATCTCTGGGGGTCTTCGTGTCGGGAAGAACACCACTTAGTGAACAGACACCACTTAAAGGCATACAGGCGCCTCGTAGAGGGGACCCTAGCCTGAGTGATCGTGTCTATCACTGCAGGGGAGCTGTCGTGAGGAGCGTGAGGTCCGAGAACCACGTCTGGGTGGGCCAGTAGGGTGCTACCAGGACGACCTGCTCCTCGTCCTCCCTGATCTTGCACAGGGTCTGTGTAAGCAGGCTCACTGGGGGAAATGCATATTTGCATAGGCCAGGGGGCCAGCTGTGTGCCAGTGCGTCTATGCCGAGGGGAGCCTCGGTTAGGGCGTACCAGAGCGGGTAGTGGGAGGATTCTTGGTAGGCGAATAGGTCCACCTGTGCCCATCCGAATCGACACTAAATCAGCTGGACCACCTGAGGGTGGAGTCTCCACTCTCCCTTGAGGGTAACCTGCCGTGACAGCGCGTCCGCTGTAGTGTTGAGGTTGCCTGGGATGTGAGTGGCTTGCAACGACTTGAAGTGCTGCTGACTCCAGAGGAAGAGACGGCGGGCGAGTTGTGACATACAACGAGAGCGCAGACCGCCTTGGCGATTGACATATGCTACCATTGCCGTGTTGTCTGTCTGAACTAACACGTGCTTGCCCTGGATCAACGGCCGGAACCTCCGTAGGGCGAGCAGAATTGCCAACAACTCAAGGCAGTTGATGTGCCAATGCAGTCGCGGACCCATCCAGAGGCCGGCGGCTGTGTGCCCATTGCAAACAGCGCCCCAGCCCATTTTAGAGGCATTTGTCATGACCACGACACGCCTGGAGACCAGTTCTAGAGGAACACCTGCCCGTAGAAACGAGAGGTCGGTCCAAGGGCTGAAAAGATGGTGACAGACCGGCGTGATGACCATGCGATGTGTCCCATGGCGCCATGCCCATCTCGGGACTGGAGTCTGGTGCCAGTGCTGAAGCAGCCTCATATGCATCAACCCTAGCGGGGTGGCCACCGCTGAGGATGCCATATGCCCCAGGAGTCTCTGAAAAAGTTTCAGTGGAACCTCTGTTTTCTGTTTGAACGCCTTCAAACAGGCCAGCACTGACTGGCGCGCTCGCTCGTAAGGCGCGCCGTCAAGGAGACTGAGTCCAACTCCAAACCGAGAAAAGAGATGCTCTGAATCGGGAGGAGCTTGCTCTTTTCCCAGTTGACCCGAAGCCCTAGTCGGCTGAGGTGTGAGAGCACCAGGTCCCTGTGTGCGCACAACATGTCTTGAGAGTGAGCAAGGATTAGCCAGTCGTCGAGATAGCGAATGCCCACCTCCCTTAACGGGGCAAGGGCAGCCTCTGCGACCTTCGTAAAGACGCGAGGAGATAGGGACAGGCCGAAAGGGAGGACTTTGTACTGATACGCCTGACCCTCGAATGCAAACCGCAGGAAGGGTCTGTGTCGAGGAAGGATTGAGACGTGGAAGTACGCATCCTTCAGGTCTACCGCCGCGAACCAATCTTGATGCTGGACGCTCGCCAGAATGCGTTTTTGCATCAGCATCTTGAACGGGAGTCTGTGTAAAGCCCAGCTCGCAAGTCCAAGATTGGCCGCAACCCACCGCCTTTTTTCGGTACGATGAAGTAGGGGCTGTAATACCCTTTCTTCATCTCGGCTGGAGGGACAGGTTCTATCGCGCCCTTCCGTAGGAAGCTCTTGACCAAGATGAAGTGAATACCGCTGAACCTGGGCGGGCACCTGGCGAACTGAATCGCATAGCTGAGTCAGACGGTCCGGATCAGCCATCGCGACGGATTGGAAAGCGCGAGCCATGTGTCCAAGCTCCGCGCAAGGGGGACCAAGGGGACAACGTCGTCGGATGTACCGGCAGGTGGGGCCTCGCGGCGGGGCGTGTGACCACCCCCGGAACAGCCTGGGATGGGGGAGGAAGAGGCCTGTCCTCATAACCCGTGGAGACTACCACATCGGGGGCGGCTGTGTGCCATAGCTGGGCACTCAGGAGCGGAAAGGCCACCGCTGGAGCGCCAATCCTGCAAGAAAAAACCTGTGGACGGTAGTCGTGGTGATGACCGTACACACCGGGTATGTGACCCAGGGAGGAAGGAAGCCGCTCTTTTGCTGAACTGTTGGGTACCGCAGCCACTTGGGCATGCGGCGAAATCAAACAAAAAGGCAACAAAAGATTTTCTGCCCGGCCCTCCACTGGGGGATGGAGTGGTCTTTTTACCAGCTCCAAGTGATTGGGTTCCTTCGTCCCTGAGTCACCCGTCTCAGGGGCGTTTTGAGGACCTCCGTGGGTTCTTAGGTACTGGCTGTGAGACAGATAGCATCTGCTTCCTGCGGTGGGCTCCACACTGGGGCTGGGCCGAAGGGGTGGGCTGCGGCGGAGCCGGTGCAGTCACAGCAGGGGGACGCCTTTTTCTTACGAAAGCAAGCCGCGACCGCAACGTTGCCATGGTCATGTTCTCGCAGTGAGAACATGAACCATCCACAAATGCTGCCTCTGTGTGGGTCGCGCCCAGACATGATAGACAGTGATCATGACCATCCGAAGTTGAGAGATAACGACCGCAACCAGGAATAACACACAATTGGAAAGGCATCTTTAAAAAGACGTTCCGTGTGTGCCGCTCTTTTAGAGAAATATATACTCTTTTAGAGGAGGAAAAGCTCTTTCAGAAAATATACTCTCTTGTTTTTCTGCCGAAGTGCCCAGGGGCGTTCTCTGCAGTGCACCAGTGCAGAGGGGGGAGAAGCCGCTGAAATGCGCTGTCAGATCCAGCAGAGGTGAATGAAGAGTAGTATTCAGCTCAGTGAGCATGACCGTTTGGCTCCGAAGAGAAAATCTGAATAAGTGGTTGCATACCAGCTCCTTTTATACCCGTATGTCCAGGGGAGTGGCATGCAAATACCACTCGCCAATTTTCATTGGCCATTTATCAAAGACCAGAGGTGTCTTAGGCTCCCAAGAGTGACCCCTAGTGTCACTACATCGACACAATGTCGAGTGAATGACAGATAGGGAACTTGTGATTCATCATCATTCCATGCATATTAGCTGGTGGTGCTAATGTTGTGTTGTGTCATGATGTCTAAACTTTTGGCTTCACAATCGGGTCTCTGGTGCCCAGGCTCTCTCTCCCGTCTACCTGCGGTGTGGGTCTATTTATGCCGCTCTCCCCGTGCTCACTGAAATTAGAGACAGGTGTTAGACATAATTTAACTCAGGTGTAAGCGACCTTACCGCTTTCTCTCTCTCCGGAGAGATGCTTGACCACGCCCCCGCTGCCACATATCCCCACCGCCCGACTCAGGCCGGGGCGGCATCCGGCCTGCCTACCATTCCCCCCCCATTCCTGGAAAGGAAGTCGGCGACAGCCATCCGTGCTCCTGGTCTGTGGACCACCTTGAACTTAAACGGCTGAAGAGCCAGGTACCAACGGGTGATCCGGGCATTGGTATCTTTCATGCGGTGGAGCCACTGGAGTGGGGCGTGATCGGAACAGAGGGTGAAGGCCTGCCCCAACAGGTAGTATCGGAGAGTGAGGACCGCCAACTTGATGGCGAGACACTCCTTTTCCATGGTGCTGTACTTAGTTTCCCTCAACGAGAGCTTATGGCTAATGTACAGCACCGGGCGCTCCTCCCCCTCCACCACCTGCGTAAGTACGGCCCCCAGCCTTCTGTCTGAAGCATCTGTCTGTAAAACAAAAGGGAGAGAGAAGTCAGGTGGATGTAAAAGCGGCCCCCCGCAAAGTGCGGCTTTAACTTGCGTGAATGCCCGCTGACACTGCTCCGTCCACTGGACCGGGTCTGGAGCTCCCTTTTTAGTGAGATCAGTCAGCGGGCCACCTGCCCAATCGCGCACTTCTTTGGGTTCACTGTGAATCCCGCTCGGCGCAGCGATCTCAGAACCGCCCTCAGATGTTGCATGTGCTGCTGCCAATCATTGCTATAAATGATGATGTCATCTAAATAGGCAGCAGCGTAAGCTGAATACGGTCTGAGGATTTGGTCCATGAGACGCTGAAATGTAGCCGGGGCTCCAAACAAACCGAACGGAAGTGTCACAAACTGGTGTAATCCAAACGGTGTGGAGAAGGCGGTTTTCTCACGGGAAATTGGTGTCAAGGGGATCTGCCAATAACCCTTCGTCAAATCCAATGTCGAATAAAATCGAGCAGTGCCCAACCGATCGAGCAACTCATCAACGCGAGGCATTGGATATGCATCAAATTTAGACACCGCGTTGACTTTCCTATAATCCACACAGAACCGTACAGACCCGTCGCTCTTAGGCACTAGAACAACAGGGCTGGACCAATCGCTGTGGGATTCTTCTATTACCCCCATATCGAGCATTGCATCCAATTCTTCCCGAACGATTTTCTTCTTGTGTTCAGGTAATCGATAGGGGCGGCTACGTACCACGACCCCCGGCTTGGTCTCGATGTGGTGAGGGATGAGGTTTGTACGTCCCGGTAGAGGGGAGAACACATCCGCAACTCCTGTTGCAACCTAGCAACCTCCACGAGTTGACTCGGTGAGAGGTGGTCAGTTCAGGTGAACTGTTTATGTTTTGAACTCACCTCCGGTCCGAGCTCCGCCTTCTCGGGAACTACCATAGCCAATGTCACGGGAACCGCCTCCCTCCACAATTTCAGGAGATTGAGGTGGTATATTTGACGTGCGCCCCCTCTATCGGTTCGTTTAACCTCATAATCGAGATCTCACACTCGTCGTGTGACCTCAAAGGGTCCTTGCCACTTGCCGAGTAATTTAGAGCTTGATATGGGAAGCAATACAAGCACTTTATCTCCCGGTGCAAATTCCCTTAGCTGAGTTCCCCTGTCATACAGTCGGCGCTGTCGTTCTTGAGCTTGGAGCAAATTCTCCTGTGTTAGCTGTCTCAAAGTGTGGAGTTTTGCTCTAAGATCAAGAATGTATTGAATTTCATTTTTACTGTTTGAAGGTCCCTCCTCCCAGGCCTCTCGCAATACATCAAGCACACCGCGTGGGCGTCGCCCATACAGCAGCTCGAATGGGGAGAAGCCAGTGGAGGCTTGCGGGACCTTTCGTACTGCAAATAACGGGGTCGAGCCATTTATCCCAATTTCTAGCATCGTCGTGCACGAACTTACGAATCATGTTTTTGAGGGTTTTATTAAATCGTTCCACCAGGCCATCCGTTTGAGGTTGGTGTACGCTGGTGCGAATCGATTTAATACTTAACAACTCGTACAGTTCACGTAGTGTCCATGACATAAACGTTGTGCCCTGATCGGTGAGGATTTCTTTCGGAATCCCCACCCGGGAGATTACTTTGAAGAGTGCCTCCACAACACTGCGTGCTGAGATATTGCGAAGAGGCACGGCTTCCGGATATTGCGTTGCATAGTCCACTAGGACCAATACAAAGCGATGTCCGCGTGCTGACCGTTCTAATGGCCTGACGAGGTCCATTCCAATACTCTCAAAGGGGACCTCGATCAAAGGGAGAGGGCGCAGTGGCGCTTTTGAGGTGGCCGGTGGGTTAACCAGCTGGCATTCGCGGCATGCCACACACCACCTGCGGACATCGCCGCCAATGCCCGGCCAATAGAAATGGGCTATTAGACGGTTCAGTGTTTTCCTTTCTCCTAAGTGACCCGCCATGGGATTATAATGAGCCGCCTGGAATACCATTTCCCGACGGCTCCTTGGAATCAAATGTTGGGTTGTATCCTCTTTAGTCTGTGTGTCCTGTGTCACTCTATACAACCGCTCATTTATAATCGCAAAATAGGGGTATGAAAGGGCGATGTCCAGCTGGAGACATTGACCATCAATGACTCTCACTTGGTCGAAGGCGTGTTTGAGGGTTTCGTCTCGCGACTGCTCCAAAGGGAAATCCCCCTCAGGGAATTCCCTGAGAAGGGGAGGGGCTGCAGCCTCTCCCCCTCTCTCGTCATTATGATGTGGAGCTGTCGAGGACGGCCCCGGCTCCGCCTCCCCTGCCAGAGCATCGCACATTACACATCTCCCTGACTTCATACAGGACTCATCCGTGCAAACTCCCTTCAATAAAACTCTAAAATCAGGCCAATCAGTCCCCAAAATCAGCAGATGGGTGAGGCGGGAACTAACCGCGGCCTGCACTCTATGCTTTTTCCCCCAGAATTTAATCATCAGGGTCACCACTGGATACTTATGAATATCCCCATGCACACATTTCACCCTCACCGTTTTAGTTGTGTCCAGTGCCTCGGGTTGAACCAGGCGTTGGTGGATAGTGGTTTGATTACACCCGGTGTCCACCAACGCTTGGTGAGTACCCCCCTTGACACTTACCGGTATCTGGTATGCTCCGGCTCGGTCGGGGGCAGCCTGCGGGAGGTCAGAGACCCACACCACTGTCTCCAGCTCCATCAGAGGGCACTGATCCCAGAAGTGGTCCGGGTCCCTGCACCTCCAGCAGGCTGGCCCAGGCCCTACACCCGCACTTGCGTTGGTGGGCGCCCCCCCTAAGGGGGAGAACGGCGGGGCAACAGGATAGGGGAAGGTGTCGGCTCCCACACCCGGGGAACTGGTCTCAGTGGCTGAAGTCCTCCTCATCTGCATGGGGCAGGAACGGGACCTGAAGAGAGAGCAGAACGAGACCATCTTCGGCAGGCATCGCGGAGCCATTGGGCGAAGGCAAATGGGCGGTCGGAGCTCTCCAGCTTCAGGCTCCGGAAGAGTTGACGACTTTCTTCCGGACTCCGACCAACCCGTTGCAGGATGGCTTTCTTTAAGTATCTGTAAGCCAGGAGGCTCGTCGCTGTGAGTTGTTGAGCCGCGAGCTGGGCTTCCCCGGACAGCAGCGGTATGAGTCGGGCCGCCCACTGGCCGAGCGGCCAGTCCCAGATCTCGGCGGTGCGCTCGAAGAGATCCAGGAAGGCCTCTGGGTCGTCCGCCGCCCCCATCTTCTGTAGCGCAGGCGGGGGTAATGGCGTGTGGGTGTCCGGGGTCATGGCTGGGGATGCCTCCTGGCTGAGGAGGCTCCGGCTCGCCTGTCGGTCCTCTGCTTGAGTGTGCATGAGCTCCACAAACCGGCGGTCTTGATCTTGCTGGAGCTCAAGCAGGGATTGCTGGTGGCTCCGATGTAAGCCAGCGAAGGCTTGGAGGATCTCAGCCAACTGGGAGGACTCTACAGGGTGACTTCCGTCCATCTTCAAACCTTTTTCCCGGGTTTCAGCACCAGTGTAACACTTCTCAGTGGAAGGAGGAGGCGAGAAGCAGATTTCCTGGTTCAGGTAAGCGTTTTATTTTCCTCACTGCAGCAAATACACTCTTTCAAGGCTTTTACGCTGTTCAATAACTCACTCTAAAAATCCACAAACTACTTCACAAAATAAACTCTCAACTTTGCAATAATAAACTCTTGGCTTCACAATCGGGTCTCTGGTGCCCAGGCTCTCTCTCCCGTCTACCTGCGGTGTGGGTCTATTTATGCCGCTCTCCCCGTGCTCACTGAAATTAGAAACAGGTGTTAGACATAATTTAACTCAGGTGTAAGCACCCTTACCGCTTTCTCTCTCTCCGGAGAGATGCTTGACCATGCCCCCGCTGCCACAATGTTGCTCACCAGTAGATGATGCTGTTTAGGAGCTTATCATGATATCATACAGGACTTTAATCATCCAAATGAACAAAAAACAAGACCCATAAAATACAGAGTGATTCTGGCACATCAAGGACTTGAAAGAAAACACCCAAAGCTAAAGTTTGGAGGGAAAAGATGTTGTAAAGATCCACAGTGACAGTTAGACAACACAATGTCCACATGAGATGACATGATCTTACCTGAAATCAGGATTGAAGATGTTGCTTATCAGTAGATGATGGTGTTTATGAGCTGATCATGCTTCTTTAATAGTCTTAATTCACTCAGGAAACATCACTTCAAATGGACAGTGGTTATGTCAGATAATGACTGACAGAAAAACCTCAAAGCTGCATTAAACATCATCGATCTGTAATGTAGATATTTTAGTCAAACTGCATGTCAACTGACACGAGCAATCAGCAAATGAATCCAAAATTATGAAAAACATCAAAGATGCTAAACTAGTTCAAAGAATCCAACTGGAGACTACACAGAATTCAATACAGGAAAAATAAACAACAATATGAATAGAATATAAAAAAGACAAAACATGAAAATAAAGGTAGAATAGTCAACTTTCAGTGAATTATTAGAAATATATAATTAAATATAATGAAACATCAATCAGGTTGAATGGATGATTTTAGAGTTACACATTAAGTTCATCAATCCATGTAAGAGTTTTGTGCTGTTGTCAGTTTAGAGTTTGAACAACTTTTACTATTGAAAACAAAATAGTTGCATCTGTACTTGCAGTTTCATGTGATCCAAATATTGTTGTTTCCAGAACACTAACTCTTCTTGAGTAAAATGATATCTCTTCTTAATGAATCATCCTCTTGAAACACATACCAGACATGTTTCTTCATAATTAATTATTCCTTTTAATTGTCAATTGATTTTAATTTTCCAAGTCAAAAAACAACACTTGCAGAATGTCATCAAACATTTAAAGGTACATTGCAGGAATCTGATATAACTAAATATATAATTATATACAATCAGGGTTGGGAGGGTTATTTTTAAAATGTATTCCACTATAGATTACAGAATACATGCTGTAAAATGTAATTTGTAACGTATTCCGTTAGATTACTCAAGGTCAGTAACGTAATCTGAATACTTTGGCACTGGTAGATTTTTTTCACTTGTTTTGACTATAAAAACTCTGCCAGTACAGTAAGACAAAAAACACATGTTAAAAATAAATTTTCTGAAAAACCTAAATATCTTATGCAGTGTTGTTCCCTATCTGTCACTCACTCGACGTTGTGTCGATGTAGTGACACTAGGGGTCACTCTTGGGAGCCCGAAACACCTCTGGTCTTTGAAAAAAGGCCAATGAAAATTGGCGAGTGGTATTTGCATACCACTCCCCCGAACATACGGGTATAAAAGGAGCTGGTATGCGACCACTCTTTCAGATTTTCTCTTCGGAGCCGAACGGTCGATGCTCACTGAGCTGAATTCCCACGGCTGTTCATTCACTTCTGCTGGATCTGATGGCGCATTTCAGTGACTTCTCCCCCCTCTGCACTGGTGCACTGCAGAGAACGCCCCTGGGTGCTTCGGCAGAAATAAAAGAGTATATTCTAAAAAAGTGTATATTTCTCTAAAAGAGCAGCACACACGGAACGTCTTTTTAAAGATGCCTTTCCGTTTGTGTGTTATTCCTGGTTGCGGTCGTTATCTCTCGCCTTCTGACGGTCACAATCGGTGTGGAGCCCACCGCAGGAAGCAGATGCCACCCGTCTCACAGCCGGCTGCCAAGAACCCGCAAAAGGTTTCGAAGTGCCCCTGAGACGGGCGACCAAGGGATGACGAAACCCGCTGCTTGGAGCTGGTAAGCAGACCACTCCATCCCCCAATGGAGGGCCGGGAGGAGAATCTTCTGTTACCTTTTCATTTAATTTCACCGCATGCCCAAGTGGCTGCGGTACCCAAGAGTACAACAAAAGAGCGGTTTCCTTGTTCCCTGGGTCACATACCCGGTGTGCACAGCCGTCATCATGACCACCATCCACCATTCTATTTTGCCAGGTTTGGCACTCCAGAGGCGGTCTCCCCGCCCCTGCGTGCCCAGCTGTGGCACAAATCTGCCCCCGATGTGACGTTCTCCACGGGTCACGAGGACAGGCCTCTTCCTCCCCCGTCCCAGGCTGTTCTGGGTCACAAGGAGCCAGGTAAGTACTTCGATGTCCCTGAGCTCAGCACGGCCACGACACAGCGTGGCCCCACCCGCCGGTACGTCTGACGAGATTATCCCCTTTGTCCCCCTCGCCTGGAGCTTGGACGTGTGGCTTGCGCTTTCCAACCCGTCGCGATGGCTGGTCCGGACCATCCGACTCGGCTATGCGATTCAGTTTGCCAGGCATCCGCCCAGGTTCAGCGGCGTCCACTTCACCTTGGTGAAGGGCGAGAACGCCACTACCTTGTGCGCAGAAATCACTACCCTCCTACAGAAGGGTGCGATAGAGCCTGTCCCTCCAGCCAAGATGAAGTCAGGGTTTTACAGCCCCTACTTCATTGTACCGAAGAAAGGCGGTTGGTTGTGGCCAATCTTGGACCTGCGAGTACTGAATCGGGATTTACACAGACTCCCGTTCAAGATGCTGTCACAAAAACACATTCTAGTGAGCGTCTGGCATCAAGATTAGTTTGCGGCGATAGACCAGAAGGACGCGTACTTCCACGACTTGATTCTACCTCGACACAAACCCTTCCTGCATTTGATTCGAGGGTCGGGCGGATCAGTACAAGGTCCTCCCTTTCGGCCTGTCCTTGTCCCCTCGCATCTTCACGAAGGTAACAGAGGTAGCCCTTGCCCCGGTAAGGGAAGTGGGCATTCGCATCCTCAACTATCTCGACAATTGGCTAATCCTAGCTCACTCTCGGGATGTGTTTTGTGCACACAGGGACCTGGTGCTCTCGCACCTCAGCCGACTAGGGCTTCGAGTCAACTGGGGAAAGAGCAAGCTCCTCCCAGTTCAGAGCATCTCTTTTCTCGGCTTGGAGTTGGACTCAGTCTCGATGATGGCACGCCTCACGAACGAGTGCACACAGTCGGTGCTGACCTGTTTGAAGGCGTTCAGACAGAAGACAGCAGTTCCACTGAAACTGTTTCAGAGGCTCCTGGGGCATATGGCATCCTCAGCGGTGGCCACTCTGCTCGGGTTGATGCATATGAGACCGCTTCAGCACTGGCTCCAGACTCGAGTCCCGAGATGGGCATGGCACTGCAGGAAACATCACATGGCCATCACGGCAGTTTGTCACCGCCTCTTCAGCCCTTGGATCGATCTCACATTTCTACGGGCAGGCGTTCCCCTACAGCAGGTCTCCAGGTGCGTCGTGGTTACGACAGACGCCTCCAAAACGGGCTGGGGCACTGTATGCAATGGGCATGCAGCCACTGGCTCCTGGATGGGCCCGCGGCTACGTTGGCACATCAACTGCCTCGAGTTGTTGGCAATTCTGCTCGCCCTGCGGAGGTTTCGGCCGTTGATCCGGGGCAAGCATGTGTAGTTCGGACAGACAACACGGCAACGGTGGCATACATCAACCATCAAGGCGGTTTACACTCCCGTTGTATGTCACGACTCGCCCGCCATCTCCTCCTCTGGAGTCAGCAGCACCTCAAGTCGCTGCGAGCCACTCACATCCCAGGTGACCTCAACACTGCAGTGGACGTGCTGTCACAACAGGTTACCCTCAGGGGAGAGTGGAGACTCCACCCTCAAGTGGTCCAGCTGATTTGGAGTCGATTCAGACAGGCACAGGTAGACCTGTTTGCTTCCCAAGAATCCTCCCACTGCCCGCTCTGGTACACCCTGTCCGAGGCACCTCTTGGTATAGATGCACTGGCACACAGCTGGCTCCCTGGACTATGCAAATATGCGTTTCCCCCAGTGAACCTACTTGCACAGACCCTGTGCAAGGTCAGGGAGGGCGAGGAGCAGGTCATCCTGGTAGCACCCTACTGGCCCACCCAGACATGGTTCTCAGACCTCACGCTCCTTGTGAAGGAAGGACCTTCTTTCTCAGGGACGGGGCACCATCTGGCACCCGCGACCAGACCTCTGGAATCTCCATGACTGGCCCCTGGATGGGACGCGGAAGACTTGAGTGACCTACCACCCACAGTGGTAGACACGATCACTCAGGCAAGGATTGGTGCTTTCCTTCCTGCAGGAGAGGTTGGAAGGGCAGCTGTCCCCCTCCACCATGAAAGTGTATGTAGCCGCTATAGCGGCACACCACGAAACAGTGGATGGTAAGTCCTTAGGGAAGCATGGCCTGATCATCAGGTTCCTGAGAGGTGCCAGGAGGTTGAATCCCTTCAGACCGTGCCTCATTCCCTCATGGGACCTCTCTGTAGTTCTTCAGCTGAGCTTAAGGAAATCTCTTTGAAGACTACCCTCCTGACTGCACTCACTTCCATCAAGAGGGTAGGAGAACTGCAAGCGTTCTCTGTCAGCGAAACGTGCCCGGAGTTCGGGCAGGGCTACTCTCACGTGATCCTGAGACCCCGACCGGGCTATGTGCCAAGGTTCCCATGACCCCTTTTAGGGACCAGGTGGTGAACCTGCAAGCGCTGCCCCAGGAGGAGGCAGACCCAGCCCTGATATTGCTGTGTCCGGTGCGCGCTTTACGCATCTATTTGGATCGCACGCAGAGCTCTTTGTCTGCTTTGGTGGACAGTGGAAAGGAAGCGCTGTCTCCAAGCAGAGGATCGCCCACTTGGTCATTGACGCCAGAACAATGGCATATCACACCCAGGACGTGCCGCCCCCGGCAGGGCTACGAGCCCATTCTACCAGGAGTGTGGCGGCCTCCTGGGCCTTGACCAGTGGCGCCTCTCTAACAGACATTTGCAGAGCAGCGGGCTGGGCAACACTCAACACCTTTGCGAGCTTCTACAATCTCCGGGTGGAACCGGTTTCGTCCCGTGTAGTGGCAGTCACAAGCAGGTAAGTCCGGGACAGCTGGCCAGGTGTATCACTTGCGCACAGCACTTTTCACCTCCCCTGAGCTGAAGACATGCGCTGTTGACTTCCAGTAGCGTTCACAAACTGTGTTCCCTGGATGATTTCCTCCAAGCCCTGTGGTAGACGAGTTTGCAGAGAAACTCGCTGCCAGCTTAGTACATGTGCTAACTAAGCTCTGTACTGGGGTAGGTGCTCCGCATGTGTTGGTTCCCTATAGGTAACCCCATGCGACGTATATCTTCCGCTAATTCATTTCCCTGTTGGTAAACTGCATCTTCCTTGGACAGAGGCCCCTCTGCCCCAGTCACCATGTTTGTAGAAACAGGGTAGGACCTACCATGGGACTTCTCCACATGACATACATGGCATGGAGCAGGCTGAGGATCCAGGGCAAAAGATGGTGCTAGCTCAGCGACCATGATGAGTAACTCTGGCTTTGCGGCCATGACGTGAAACTCTGGCTCGGCAGCCATGTCGTGGACCTCTGGCTCGGCGGCCATGTCGTGGACCTCTGGCTCGGCGGCCATGTCGTGGACCTCTGGCTCGGTGGCCATGTCATGGAACTCTGGCTCGGCATCTGCCTCTCCCACAGTGAACGTGGAACCAATAATCTGCAGGGCGAGGTCGATATATTGAGCCAGGCTGTGGGTACTCTGACCGCCTGGCATCAGAAAAGAGATGGGCTCATCAGTCCAAATCAGAAACAGTCTTTGAGGGCAACCTCATTAAAGTCCAACTGGCAGGCCAGAGCACAAAAGTCCTCCAGATAGTCTTCCAGGGGACGATTCCCCTGGTGAAGGCAGAGGAGCTGGATTGCTGGGTTCATAGTTCGGTTAGGTATTTCTGTAACGATGTTGCTGGCAATGAGGTAAACATCAAATGTTACACTGTAGTTGAAAACAGTTACTAATATTTTGTATTTTAAATACGTAATCCTGTTACATTGTATTCCGTTACTCCCCAAACCTGTATACAGTATATACTGTATATTTACATGTTATATATGTAGATAATATTTGTCATTTATTAACATTTACTATGTACAATATGTACTAAATGCGTTCTGAAAAGTTCTGATATTCCCTCCATTTTACACCACAGAGTGTTTCTGTTCAGCATCTCTTGAGTATCAGAACTGCACTTTTCCTGACAAAAAGAAGTTTGGTCTCTGCAATTACAAACCATTTGCTCAAATATTAATATCATGAAAGCTGGTTTTTTTAATTCTGGATATGGATAAAATGTCTTAAAGTCTAATTGATTAGGTTGTGGTTGTACAATTCCTATCATTTCTAATGAGCATTTGTTTATTATGCACATTATCTTGTTTTTTTTTTGTTTTTTGCTTTTGGT
This sequence comes from Myxocyprinus asiaticus, assembly GCF_019703515.2. Classification (NCBI taxonomy): domain Eukaryota; kingdom Metazoa; phylum Chordata; class Actinopteri; order Cypriniformes; family Catostomidae; genus Myxocyprinus; species Myxocyprinus asiaticus. The sequence continues at coordinate 3,353,571 of NC_059367.1, read as the reverse complement.
CTTTAGTAAAATGTGTGTGTGTGTGTGTTTGGGTGGTTTACGAGGACTTTTTTAGGTTACAGACTGATAATTACAAGGGCATTATGCTATAAATGTGGTTTGAGGACATTTCTAGTGTCCTCATAATTGAAATAGTTTAAAAAACATACTAAACAATGTTTGTTTTGAAAATGTAAAAATGCATAAAGTTTTTTGTGAGGGTTAGGTTTAGTGGATAGAATCTATAGTTCATAAAGTATAAAAATCCTTATGTCTATAGAGAGTCCTCATAAGGATAACTGCACCAACGTGTGTGTGTGTGTGTGTGTGTGTGTTTGTGAATTGAAAATTACAGTTTTTCTCAATAGGTTCAACACATTTCTCCAAGCTAAGGTCAATATTCTTAAAACCATTAACAGCCATCTGAAAAACATTTTATTTTAATACTTTATTGTAAAGGTTCATGCTGTCAAAACAGTCGACACAGAAACTAAATAAAGCCATATTCTCAAATTCACATGTCAGGTTGTCTAGTGGCATCATATTAATATCTGCTGCACACAACAAAGGAAATGAAATTAACAAATAATTCACACAAACATCCGGACATTGCCATCTATAAAAGGGGATATTTGTGAAATCCACAGCAAACAAAACAATGAAGAAGAAGAAGAAGAAGAAGAAGAAGAAGAAGTAGAGAATGAAGAAAAAGAGAGGTGGAATGTTGGTGGAATGTAGTTGCAAAAGACGGCATGTTTGATTTTTGGTCTAGCGAATGTGGTCATAGCAACTTCCGGTTTCTCCGTCTATATAGCTAAATTCACGACTAAAGTCTTTGAAGCATAAAAGCATGGTGAATTGCTCTAATCGAAAAAATAAATGCACTGTATTATCAGTGCTTGCATTTAAATGCGTTGCATTTACAGTGCTTGCATTTTGGCAGGTTAAAATTTAACATGGTTGTATTTTTAAGCATTGAATATTTCATTTGGAAACATTTCACAACTAATTTCATTATTAAAAATTAAAAAATAAATATTCACCTTCCAAAGTTTGTTTCCAAAATATTAAATTAATTTCAAAATACCATCTAGATTTTTCGACAGGTAAAATTCAGCCCATTCTATTTCGCTTAACAACATTCTCTCACAAGTATGTTTGGGCTTTAAGTGTGTGTGATACGCATATAATGTGTGTCCACGAGTGTGTGTGTGTGTGTGTGAGAGAGAGAGGGGGAGCTCGAGGGTTTTTCCCACAGATATGTCAGATAATATAGAAACTGTTGTATTGACCAAGTGTATCTAGCTTTAATACAGCTCAAGCCTTCGTTGCTAATTCGAAAACGTCACTTTAGAACTAGCAACAGAGGCTTGCGAAAGAGTCGTCATGTCGTGTCAGCGCACTCATGCATCTCAGTGGGGATGAATTTTTCTTTTTACGTTTATAACGGGAATATGGCGATTTTGAAGCGATGTCACTTCTGACGAGAGCTGCAACAAAAAAAGGTAATCCCAGAAGCGATCTCTCTCATTTTTTGAGTTTCTCTCTTTCGATCCCTCAAATACAAACTCTCACACACAACTTGTTACTCCAGTAAGTAAAGCAGCGCAAGCCTTCGTTGCTAGTTCTAAAGTGACATTTTCGAACTAGCAACGAAGACTCTGACTGTATTAAAGCAAGACGCTGAATATGTGGTGGAAAAAGTAGTTCCACTCACGAGCATTTTAGGGACGAAAACCAGAAAATGTCTTGAGATAAAACCCTGAACGATGTCTTAAGGTGTGCTAACCGTGGTATAAGTGGAATAATTGACTCCGGCCCGATGAATTGTTGAAAATAATGCACACTCGGCTGCACATCATGACCGCATTACCACCTCGGGTGTGCATTATTTTTCAACAATTCAACAGGCCGGAGTGAATTATTTCTTACATATATAAAAACATTTTTTTTTTTTTTTAAATCCTATGTAAGGATTGTGGTCACCCTACTTTATTATGCCTATGTCTACCTACACAACAATCAGTGATTCAGGGCCGGTTCTAGACATTAAAAGGCCCTAGGCAATTTATTTTTTATTTTTTACTTATTTTTATTATTTAATGTGGCATGACATACAACAAAGTGGTAGCTCATTCAAATAAATGCTTTCACAATCTGTTTTAAGCAGTAATCTTAACTGCTTTTTTTTTTTGTTTGTTTTTTTTTTTGCAAGCTTTGGCAAATCTAATCAAAAGTCAAGCAGTTTTCGACTATAGTTCTTCCACAGAGGTGCTCATTGTTTTAGCCTGGTAACTTCTAAACAACATTTTGTTATCTGATAAAGTGATAAAAACCTGTGCACCTCATAAGAACTGCCAACCAATCAGAATGGATTGTCTGACAGCTCTTGCAATTTATGCTGCAATTTACATCATGTTTGCTGTGAATGGTCTGTGGCTGAGACTGAGACTAACCCTTAGCATTGACCAAATTAAATTCACCTTGAAGCATTCTTGACTTAATTGTTTAGTGTTTTAGAAGTACAGAAACTAAAACATAGAGAGTGCAAAATAATCAATCCCATATCCATACCAAGTTTTGAAATAATAATGAAACTACTTGCATTACTATTAATATTCATGTTCAGATAAATTCCAGCCATTTCTGAAACTCCAGCACACCAAAGAATGTGCATTTTCCTGTTTCCCACTTAGTAGTATCCACTACAAGAATAAATACAACCATTTTAATAAATATTTTATTAACATTTATTACTGTATACACTCTATTCATTATAATGTTATTATATTAATTATACATTATCTGTCAACTACTAATATGAATAGTCTATTAGAAGAACACATGGCATGGTGTTTCTACAAGAAACATGTTGAATTCAGTGTTACTGTGTCAAAGTTCAACAACTTTAAGCTTGTTCTCTTCAAGTCTCACATCTAGATAAAGGACTCACATGGATGACTTGTTGGTCAAACAGAATAATATTTTGCATTTTATTGATCACCTCTCAATTTCTCCTGCTCTTGTTTTTGCGTACAGCTCATTAAATTATGGATTGCGTCTCTTGAGCACAGCTGTGTGATACAGCGCTGAGGGAACATTACCTCCACCCATAAGACGCACCCAAGATTTTGAGATAGCAATGTAGACATCAGATGCATTTTACAAGTTTATTTGTTGCAACGCTGTCAATATGCTACATTTGTGGATTTTCCAAGGGCTGCACAAAGCTTATCGCTCACATGTTAATGGGTTCAAATTTCTAATCGCAGGTGTTAAGATTTTAATTGCAGATGTGAGTGCACTGCACAGCTCTGGGTCTCGTTTCACAAAAGCATCATAAGCCTAGATCGTAGAATACATTTTATGATTCATCTTAGTTTTGCCTCCTGTTTCCCAAAGCCATCACAACTTAGGTAGTACTTGAAAATGCTGGTAAATTTACAAGTGCTCTGGAGTAATCATACAGAGCTAAGTGCATCTTAATAGACAAGGGCTGGGTTTTCTGACAGCGTTGCAACTTAAGCTTTAACGATCATCTTAACTGATGTTGCTCGTTATTTTACGATAGAGTAACTAGCACATAGATCGCTCGTTATAAAGTAGAACTTAAGTGCTTTGTTACAGGAGCTGTCCAGTCCAAAGGTGCTGATCACTTTGACCAGTATGTCCAGGTGTTTGTTTTCTCAAAATGAAAATAAGGTGGAAATACTGACAAACATGCAGTTGTTTGTAACCTTGTCGAGGCGCAAAAATGTATTACCTAACTATTACAGAATTTAATTAAAGAAATTAGGCATCATGCAATTTGTTACTGCCTTGTAAAAAGAATATAGGCCATCACGCCGATCTGTCGCCGCCTCGCCCGTGGACCAACCTTGCATTTCTGTGGGCAGGGGTTCCCCTAGAGCAGGTCTCCAGGCGTGTCATGGTTACAACAGATGCCTCCAAGATGGGCTGGGGCGCCGAATGCAATGGGCACACAGCCACCGGCTCATGGACTGGCCCGCGGCTGCGTTGGCACATCAACTGCCTAGAGTTGTTGGCAGTACTGCTCGCCCTGCAGAGGTTTCGGCCATTGATCCAGGGCAAGCACGTGTTGGTCCGGATGGACAACACAGCATCGGTAGCATACATCAACCACCAAGGTGGCCTACACTCCCACTGCATGTCACAACTTGCCCTACCGTCTCCTCCTCTGGAGTCAGCAGCGCCTCAAGTCACTATGAGCCACTCACATCCCGGGCAACCTCAAAACCGCAGCGGATGCACTGTCACGTCAGGTTACCCTCAGGGGAGAGTGGAGACTCCACCCTCAGGTGGTCCAGCTGATTTGGAGTTGATGCGGTCGAGCACAGGTAGACCTGTTTGCTTCCCATAGATGCGCTGGCACACAGCTGGCCCCCTGGACTACGCAAATACGTGCTTCCCCTTGCACAGACCCTGTGCAAGGTCAGGGAGTACGAGGAGCAGGTCATCCTAGTAGCACCCTACTGGCCCACCCAGATGTGGTTCATGGATCTCACACTCCTCGTGACAGCCCCCCCCCCGGTGAATTCCCCTGAGGAAGGACCTTCTTTTTCAAGGACGGGGCACCATCTGGCACCCACGACCAGACCTCTGGAATCTCCACATCTGGCCCCTGGATGGGATGTGGAAGACCTAAGTGGCCTACCACCTGTGGTGGTAGACACGATCACTCAGGCTTGGGCTCCCTCTACGAGGCACCTGTATGCCTTGAAGTGGCATCTGTTCGCTAAGTGGTGTTATTCCCGACGCAAAGACCCCCAGAGATGCACAGTTGGATCAGTTCTTTCCTTCCTGCAATAGAGGCTGAAGGTGTATGTAGCCGCTATTTCAGTGCATCATGATGCAGTAGATGGTAAGTATTTGGGGAAGCATGACTTGATCATCAGGTTCCTGAGAGGCACTAGGAGGTTGAATCCCTTTAGGCCACGCCTCGTCCCCCTGTGGGACCTCTCTGTAGTCCTTCAGGATCTACAGGGAGCTCCCTTTGAGCCCTTGGAGTCAGCTGAGCTTAAGCCACTCTCTTTGAAGGCTGCCCTCCTGACTGCACTCACTTCCATCAAGAGGGTAGGGGACCTAGAGGCGTTCTCTGTCAGCGAATCGTGCCTGGAGTTCGGTCTGGGTTACTCTCATGTGATCCTGAGACCCCGACCTGGCTATGTGCCCAAGGTTCCCACGACCCCTTTTAGGGATCAGGTGGTGAACCTGCAAGCTCTACGCATCTATTTGGATCACACGCAGAGCTTTAGAAGCTCCGAGCAGCTCTTTGTCTGCTTTGGTGGACAGTGGAAAGGAAGCGCTGTCTTCAAACAGAGGATCACCCACTGGGTCATTGACGCCATCATGATGGCATATCAGGCTCAGGACGTGCCACCCCCTGCAGGGTTACAAGCCCACTCTGCCAGGAGTGTGGCGGCCTCCTGGGCCCTGGCCAGAAGCGCTTCTTTGGCAGACATCTGCAGAGCAGCGGGCTGAGCAGCACCCAACACCTTTGCAAGGTTCTACAATCTCCGGGTTGAGCCAGTCTCGTCCCGAGTAGTGGCAGGCACGAGCAGGTAAGTTCTGGGACAACTGGCCAGGTGTACTGCTTGCGCATAGTGCCTTTCTCCTCCCTTGAGGGGAAGACGTGCGCTCTTGACTCCCAGTAGTGTTCACAGACTGTGATCCCTGGATGACTTTCCTCCTTAGCCCTGTGGCAGTTGAGTTTGCATAGATACTCTCTGCCGGCTCAGTAAGTGCGCTAATGAGGCCCTGCACTGAGGTAGATGCTCCGCATGCGATGGTTCCCCGAAGGCAACCCCATGTGATATTTTCTGCAAAATTGTTTCCCTGTTGGTAAACTGCATTTTCCTTGGGCAGGGGCCCCTCTGACCCCAGTCGCCATGCTTTGTAGAAACTCCTCCCCCTTTGGGTAGGACCTACCATGGGACCTCTCCACATGACATACTTCCGACAAGACTCGGTAAGACCATGTGACGTATTCTACTCAAAATACCCCACCCCCCCCCCTTTTGGCGGGGTGTGGTCTCTATGGTGTCTTCCCCTTGGGAGGGACACCCCCCGAAGCAGACACTTATGGCTCCCAGTCAGTTAACAAATTCCACACTTTTTGGGGAGAAAAGAGAGGGAAAAGAGGTCTCGGCTGGGCTAGCCTGTCCCTATAGTTGGGCAGTCGACTTTTTCCTGATGGACCAATCGATGCTCATAAGTGCGTTGGGGGAGGTTACGTGATGGCCTGGTGCGCTGGCTACGAGGCACACAGCAGTCTGCCCATCACACACCGCCACACGCAACACAGTTCAGCTAGTTGTGGCATTTTGTATAGGGACCCCTAGTGTCACTACATTGACACAACGTCGAGCGAGTGACAGATAGGGAACATCCTCATTACTTTCGTAACCTCTGTTCCCTGATGGAGGGAATGAGACGTTGTGTTCCTCTTGCCACAACGCTGAACTACCCACTGAAATGGCCGGGACCTGGTCTCGGCTCCTCAGCACAAAACCTGAATGAGTGGTTGCATATCATCTCCTTTTATACCAGTATGTCCGGGGCAGTGGCATGCAAATTCCACTGCCAATTCTCATTGGCCTTTTTTCAAAAAAGCAGAGGTGTTTGGGGCTCCCAAGTGTGACCCCTTGTGTCACTACATCGACACAACGTCTCGTTCCCTCCATCAGGGAATGGAGGTTATGAAAGTAACCAGGACATTTTCCTTATTGGGACTATAATCAAAGTTTGCGTAAGTAGACATGTTGGGGGGAATTTGGCTATTGAAAATGTAACATTATAAGTTAATTCTGCTCAAACGAACGAAATGAATGAAATAACTTGGATAAAGATTTGTTCATTTTGCTGAACGATGCTCTAAGATTCATGTCAGTAAAATGATCCGATCTTCACATCACTACTGTGTGATGCGATCTCAAGCATCTTTTGCTTTGCTGTGAGCACAGCTGTTGCTGTGGCACTTCGGTGAAAGAAAGCCATGACCTTTCTCACTCGACCGAGCAAACAACTGAGATGGGGGGTACATGCAATCCTGCTTGGTAAGCTAGATTCAATGTATGCGCAAAACACTTAATGAGGTGACAGCCCGGCTTCTCTCCATGCCACCTCCATGTTGTGTGCATTGTCAGTAATGACAGCAATGCCATGATGAGCCCTTTCCAGTCCCTGCTCTAATATGGCCAATTTTAAAACATCGGCTATGTTTGTGCCAGTGTGTGAAAATCAAAAAGCAGGTGAGTCTGGAGCACAAAACTTAGCATTTCCCACTCAGTGGTAATTACATGTGCTGTGACTGCAATGTAGCTCTGAACAGCCCTGGAAGTCCACACATAAATAGTTATCGCCACACTCTCTGCCTTTTTCAGAACTGCTATCACATTAGCTTTAACTTCGTGGTACAAGACTGGAATTACCATCTGACTGATGTGCGGGCATGACAGAATATTGTATTTGGGCTCCAGCGTCTTAACCAGCAGCCGAAATCCATCATTGTTGACCACAGAAAATGGCCTCATGTCTTTTGCTATTAAAAACTCCTATGCACCTGGTTATTTCTTGAGCTCTTGCACATGAATGAGACAATGGGGCAGCAAAACTACTTACTAGAGATGTTTGGCCTTTGAGCTTTTTTTTTTTCACATGCAGTGGCCGGAGTTTGTCGTTGTGGTGGCGTTGTAAATGGAACATCATATTGGTAGTGTTAGCAGTTGAGTAGGTCAGAGTTTTTTTTTTTTTTTTTTTTTTTTTTTTTAAGTATTTACTCACCGTTTTTGTTTTGTCTGTATTTTTTTTACCATGCTGTCGAGTGATGAGGAAACCAAAATGCTGCCACACCTCGGACTCATAAGAGGATGGGGCAACCTCTATTTCAATATCAGTTTCAGCCGAACTAATTTTGCCCCACTAGTGTTCAGTTCAAGTGACTTCTGTAAATGCTGAGAGTGCCCACATGATGTAGACATAGAGCAGCTCACGTTTTCGTAGCACAACCAATAGGATAAAAAAGATGTGATTTTGTAATTTTTTTTACAAAAAATCACCCTACATATCGTAAATTTTTTGTACCCTGATATATCGTACCATGATATACCGTTACACCCTGTGGGGGCGAGAGCATGGCCGAGCGTTCGTATGGGGAGAGAGGAAGCGGTAAGGGTTTTCACCTGAGATGAATTGTTGCAAATTGTGATTTCTATGCTCACAGTGAGAGGCAGGGTGATTAATGGCTGCCCAAAACCCCAGAGAGAGAGAGAGGGAGATCCCAGCTGACAAGCTGTGTGTGTGTTAGCTGCTGTCAGCTGTTTGAAAGCTTCACCATCACGCTTGAAGCAGACATGTTTAAATTTATAAAATAAAAGTGACATACCTAAGTTTGAATCGCCGTTTCCCGCTACTAAATTATTAAACACCCCTATGGCATTAAAATAGCAGTGAGGTTCAGCAATTAGTTTGGACTAAACTCGTAGTAAAATCCCTATTCGTAGACGAATAGTAAAAATACTATTCGAATTTCGGAAAGTTTTGCTTTGCTGGCCATATATACAGTGAGATGCATGTTAAATCCTGAACACACAAAGTAAAACTGTCAGTTATAACAGAATGCACTGGGTGGACACAAGTTGATCACGTTTGATGAGCAAACCGTTCTGTCAGTACATTTAGATGGACACCAAAAAAGCGGGTTATTGTGAGAATGTGGCTTACTGCGAGAAGGCTGGGTTCCTGTTTAAATGTTCTGGATAAGCGGTGTGCACTTTACTGTCATATATGTGCAGCTCGTCAGAAAGCAGAGTCCCTGTAACAACCTAATAACTGCGACACTTCTGTAAACAACAAACATGGCATCTGAGAAAGACTATGCTAGCTGAGGAGAGAGACATTCCATCATTTAAACTGGTGTGTATAAATGAGTATAGTCTACTGAGCATGTAGATATGCTTGTTTTTCTCAACAAAAACACGAGATACAATATAAACACAACTATTATATGCCGAGTGTTTATATTTGTCCTGTATGTTAATTGCGTCAGTCTACTTCATTAGCGGTTTCTTTTTCTTCGCTTTGCATGAGCTTAAATACTTTCATTCTATACTTTTTTGTTTTCACGCATTGCTTGTTTAAATATACAGTATATATAAAAACACAGTACATAATATAAGCTTGTTTTGGATATAATTAGAAGCTTGTTTTTTTTTTTTTTTTTAATGGTGACGCAACCTTTACGACTAAGAAAATGTATTTTACAACGTCTCTTTCTCATTAATTACCTTCATTTAAATAATAGAATATTCAAATATTCATTTTTTGAGCTTAAATATTCTAATACCAAATTAATGATGAATGCCCATCCCTAGATAATATAACAAAGTTTTGCAATCATTTAAATAAAGAAAAAGCAGTGAGCCTGTATTTACTTTTATATAATTTTTTAATATATGCATCCTATTTTAAACAAAACTGTTTTTTATTTTTAAATGTACATTATTACATGTGTATTTCTATCACTGTACCTTGTGTTATATTATCCAGGCATTATAAAAAGAGAAGTTGGGTTCTGGAGTCCTTTTGGTAGATACTCATAGATAAATACATGTGCAAATATAAATAGGACATATATTTATGCAACAGTGCTCTTTACTCATCTCACTCGCATTGAAAAACACAGATTATATACTCCTCAAAATGCAGCAACACCATGGAAAGAACATAATGAAACAGTTATGCTGAATTAGGTAAATAAATGCTTTAACAGCATTCATTATATTAATCTCTAACAGCTGATGGTGCTGGGAGGACACTGCTATAACAACAGCACTGTGACAAAGCCGCCTACTGTACAGGAGTGAAATAGTTTTTTCATTTCATGCTTTTATGGACGCTGTGAGAATAGTACGTCAGAGGTTCGTCTTGCAAAATCCTCATGGATTCGGTGTTAACAGACCTTTAGTCTTAAAGATTTGGTTTTTAGAGAAATTAAGTCTCTGCTGTAGGTGTGTCTTTGTGTAAATTACAACCAGGACTCAAGAAGGTGTGACCTCCTGAGTCACTGGATTCTATTCCGTTCCAAATTCCTGTTGTTAATCACTGGCTGATGACATTTTGTTTGGATAATTAAGGGAAGCTTGCAAAGTAGTATAAAACCCTATTCGGGCAGGACGAATTTTCCCTGAGGAGGTTAGGGAAATGCCTGTTTCACAGATGTACTTTGTGGGCTCTATTTTTGTGAGTGTGCAAAGTGCAGCGCTATGACCTGGCGCAACGTCTTTTCCAATTTTCATGTGAACAGAAATTCTAAGTGTAATTTACATGCCAGTGCAAAGTGCAAGTGGGCGTGGATGTGAGTGTTTGCACTCCTGTGGGTGTACTGTATGTAACTGATGTGGTGCAAAGTGCAATTTTCTATTTTCCTGAGAAATAGGTCATTGCACTAAGACGTTTCAATATCTCGTCTTATCTCAGCGCAAAGTCCAAATTAAGTTCCTGCATTTGCGGTTTGGAGAGTTTCCACCAGCAGCTGGTAATTAAGTTAATGTCCAAACTCTTAAAATATAGTGGAACATTAAATTAAGTGTCTGTCAATCACTGTCATAGCTTATTTTTCAATGATTATTATTATTATGTTTATATTTACAATTGTATTTATGATCTGATTAATATTTTTCCACCTGTTGAAGTAAAGTGATATTAAGTCACTGCAAAATGGCAGGTGGAAGAAGTTGGACAGAGTAAAATGTTTAGATTTGGTATGATTTTGTTTTACCACTTCATTATTTTTATTATATTTTCGTTTCATTTTAAGTGAAATTTGAATTTAGAAATATTTTTGGTTTCATTTTTCCGTGTTTCAATAAATGAATTAAATGTTTCAAAATCGACCTGTAGAAGTGAAGTGTGTTCCAATACAATCATACTAGCTGTGATTTGTGTGTCAGTAAATTATTAATAATAATTACATTGTCTGTAACAGAGCATACATCCAAATTCTGACGAGAATAATTTTCACACATTTTCTATGCGTATGCTATAAAAGGAATGTGTCACTGTCAAAGAAATATGCCTGGCATTCATCAAGGACACAGTTAATGCAAAAGAATGGAAGTCCATATTTCTATTCTTTTTCTATTCATTGCATACAGTCCATTTAAATTCTAATGAATGTGCTGTCTTTGTTTATATCACTGGTGCTTGAGGGAATGGACTATATCAGGTGTGCCAAATAGGGATGGGCACGAGTACTCGGGTACTCGGACGTGGCAGCAATGATCGATCATTAAAACGATGATCAATGGTGATCATGCATGATGTGACTTCTCACTTAATTCGAAATTCAGTGACAATTACCCGACAACTAAACACAAACGTGTCAAAGAGGGAGCTTATTTTTAATTTTGAGATTGATATTGTTGGGATTTTGAGGGGTACATTGATTGTCAGAGACGTCTCATAGCAACCAAACTGATATACGATGCTGCAATGCTATCGTTACAATCATCAAAAGACAGTGTAATTAACCATGTTTTGAACACCTGTCTCTGCAAAACATTTGCTAAACATGTTTTATAATCTTTTAATGTAAGAACTTTGACTTGTTAATGGATATTATTTAATAAAAGTGAATGTTTGTCACTGACTGTAAACCTTCTTGCCCTGGGTGCCGAAATGTTTGTGTGACGTAACACACACCTGCACCTCGACGAAATGGGAGTTGATTTCTGCACAAGTTTCCAAGTTAGAAGTCCGACATAAAGTGTCATTCCGTTGCACTTTCCCCAGTTGAAAGGTGGAAATTCTGACTCTCCGAGTTGAATGAAATGCATCATGAATCAACACTGCAACAACATTACGGAGCATCGCGGCTTTCCCCAAAGGAGTGAACACTTGGGGAGTGACAAGAAGTGCTGTCAGACACAACGATGTGTGTTTGAAGGAACACACTTGATTATATTTTGAAGAACAGACAAAAGAAAAGCCGTTGATGTGTGTGTTTGATTCGTTGTGTATTCAGAGGCGCTCTGCCACCCATAAGCGCAGTGCTTCTCATGGAAAACATGCATGCAGAGTGCTCACTGTTTCTGCTGTTTCAGTCATCTGAAATAGTTTGCAACTGGAAGAACAGTGTCGTCCATGAGAACGCTGCAAATGACTTCAGACCATCTCAGGAGGTTCTCTAAGTTTAGTTCACATTTACACACATTGTGAATGCAACATTGCCAAACATTTGTGGCTGAATACATAACCATACAAAGCAAATGACATGCAGCGACATTAATGAATTGTCATGTGTGTCATCATAATTCACTACAGCTTCAGAAGTGGTGTTTTATACCTTTATAGATAACCAAAAGAGCTGGTAAAAAAAAATCAAATACAGCCACTGTGGCTGGTAGGCAATTTGTTTTTTTACTTTTTACCCCAGTGTTAGCTAAGAAAACAGCATCTTTCTATTTTCATGCTCCAATTTTCCTTTGCACCCCTGCTGAACTTCTGGCGTTACTAAAGAAATTATATGTTACCCATGTTACGAGAGCGCAGTCTGAGCTGAATATGAATATGCACCTTTCTATTGTGTTGTGTGCGCTGGCTGTACTCAGCAACAAACACGATGACTGGTTTAGTCCTATTAATGACTAAATGACTCTTATGATCTCTTATGATGATGAGTATGTTATCTGAGTTACTGTAGACTTTGTCAGTTCAAACCAGTCTGGCCATTCTCTGCTGACCTCTCTCATCAACAAAACATTTCCATCTGCAGAACTGCTGCTCACTGGATGTTTTTTGGCACCATTTGGAGTAAATTCTAGAGATTGTTGTGTGCGAAAGCCCTTCTGGCACCAACAATCATGCCACTGTTCAAATCATTGAGATCACATTTTTTCCCCATTCTGATGGTTGATGTGAACATTAACTGAAGCTCAAGCATGATTTTATGCACTGCACTGCTGCCACACGATTGGCTGATTAGATAATCGCATGGATGATTGTTGGTGCCAGACGAGACGGTACAGGTCTCTAAAGAACGATAATCGGTGATTCCCAATCTGTCTGCGTTTTAAAACTGGGATGGGCGTTTCTAAACTATCCAATAAAAGTATGGAATCTCAATGTAGTAAGCAGGCAAATCATGTAAAGCTGTTGAAAAATGCCCATCCTGGTTTAAAAACACCCACTGTTTGGGAAAAACCCATTTTTGTTGTCATTAATGGAGAAAACGTTCATGGTGCTTAAACACTATTTCTGAAGTCTCTTTGCTGATTAGTAGACATGTACATTTTAATAAAGTATATTAAGACTTGTTTTGGTTGTTTTTGTACAAAGCTGTTGAATTACATAATAATCATTAGACTCAAAAATAATCTGGTTGCCACTTACTGGTGTAATCGGATCATCAACAGAATAACACTATCATTGGCTTGGTCACCTTTCATAGGTGAACAGTACTGTGCAAAATCTTAGGCACATAAGATGTTTCACAAAAGCATTTGTCTTAAGATGGTTATTTGTATCTACTATTTTAGTGTGTCAATAGGAAATATACATTTTAGACTCCCAAACATTACTTTTGCAAATAGAATAGAATAGAATAAAAGAACAGGGAGCCCTGCAACAGATGTCATGGCCCCCATAGAGCCCCCCACTGAACATCGAGTCAGTCTGAGATTACATAAAGAGACAGAAGCAATTGAGACAGTCTAAATAGATAGAAGAACTGTGACGAATTCTTCAAGAAGCTTGACACATCCTATCAGCCAACAACCAAGAAAAACTGTGTCCAGGTGTATCTAGGAGAATTGGTGCCGTTTTGAAGGCAAAGGTGGTCACACCGAATATTGATTTAGCTTTTTTTCTGTTTACTGGACTTTGTATGATGTTAATTGATTAATGAAATCTATTTATGTCACTATTTTTTTTAAGAAATCCTCACTTTGAAAGTTTTTCACAAGTGTCTAAAACTTTTGCACAGTACTGTACATGAAAGGAAATGCAGTCGTAGTTGGTGTTAAAGTAGTTTAGACAGATAACTTTAATTATAGTGCTAAGACTCATAAGTGACATGACATTGTGTTGTACTTCACGTGTAATTTCAAACTTGGACTGAAGAACAAATTAATTGCGTTGACGTGTCTGACATTCAGATCTATAAACCAAAAGTTGTGCAATTTCTTGAAGCCTTCATTATAATGCACATTTTTTTATTTAATTAATTATAAAACATGTTATAGGTGCAATCAGTAATTTTTTTCTCATTAAAAAAGTTGTAATTTTAAAAACATATGTATAAAATCATGAGCACTCACATGAGATGATGACTCTAGTCATATCAGTAACCTTATAAAAACTGATTTATTCTACACGGAGAAGGTCTCCTCATGGGGGGTGCCATATTATGATCACATGACCAGCTGAGTACGGAATCTCAGCCACCACCCTGTTATTGGATACGGATTAAATTCACTCATGGATTAAATTAATCATGGTTTACTGTGAATAGTGAATTTCTACAATAGCATTTGAATGTTTGTGTCAGTGTAAGTCTAAGACAACATGCATAAAGAAATTACTGAGTGCACATTTAATTCCTTAATATCACCATAGAGGGTAAATAAGAATTCCATTCCATGATAAGGCAATTACATGAGGCATATATAATCTAATGTAAATAAGACCACTAACATACCATGCATGAGCAGAAAAAAAACAAAACACTATGCTTCTCAGTTAGTGGGTTTGTAAGAACATTTTTAAGTCAGTTTCTGCCTTTATAAATACCGATTTGTTCCTCACTTTTAACGTAGGATAAAATCCATGGAATTTAGGACTGAATATCTCTTACAAGTAGGCACTATAATCAAACTGTCTGGCTAAACTATTCAATAGCCCTTAAACTATGTTGTTAACACACCACCTACGACCACATCTCCTATCATGTATGCCTATGAAAGATGACTTAGCCAATGAGAGTAAGTTATGGATGGAGTGACATGTGTAACCCTGTCCAACATGTAGCCCCACCCCGTTCTGTAGAATGAATCTTTTTTTTGTGAACAGATTTAAAAGAGTCGAGTCACTGGGATAAATCAGAAGACTCTGGCAAAGTCTTCACCGAGGTAAATTTACCAATCAGAATAGATATGAAATGAAACCACGAACTATTCTGTTTTTGTCAAAACTCGAAGAAGAAGAAGAAGAAAAAAACCACAAAAGTTTGCATCAAACAAGTGGCTAAAATTACAAATGAAATCTGCCTCCACTTCTATTGACCAATCATAATCAAATACATAATCAGATGAAATGTCACAATCCAATCAGCTTTCAGTATCACATCAGTGCGTGATCAATGGTTGACGCAACAGGTGAGGAGAGATTTTGCCAAAATATCCAATGACAGGGAGAGGATTCAGATAGGTTATGGGAAACATACTACAAGGTTTTATTGTATCTGTGTAACTTACACGATTCATACGTGCCCGCCATTTTCAACGGTTTTTGCACGTGACAGTAATGTTTAAAAATAAAGCGCGTGGCATTTACATTTACACATTTGGCAGACGCTTTTATCCAAAGTGACTTACAGTGCCCTTATTACAGGGACAATCCCCCTGGAGCAACCTGGAGTTAAGTGCCTTGCTCAAGGACACAATGGTGATGGCTGTGGGGATTGAACCAACAACCTTCTGCGTACCTGTTCAGTGCTTTTAGTCCACTACGCCACCACCACACGTGCCCGCCTTTTTCAACGGTTTTTGCACGTGACAGAAATGTTTAAAAATAAAGCGCATGGCAGTCATTTAAAAAGTCCAGTTTTCTCGCTTTAGCCTGGTTTAAATGTGTTTTTAGTTATGTGACACCTCCAAACTTAAGTCCAAAATGACAAAAAACAAAAACAAAACACTTTTACATAGAAGTTCATTTCACATTTTATTTAAACTTATCCCTCGCAAAATGTGGTTACAGTGAGGCGCATACAAGGAAGTAAATGGCGCCAATCCATAAATGTTAAAATACTCACTGTTTCATTAGTAAAGCCACGAGAAGACAAACAATGTCCATGTTAACATGATTTTAGTGTGTTAAAAAAAATTCCTTGCTGACATTTTCTGTGTAAGTTACATCTTATTTTAAGTAATCATGCAAACTACTTACAATTGGGCAAAATTCACCTTTTTGAAGGTAATATGCCCAGATTGTTTGGTAAAATTGGATTAATTTTACTTATTAAAATCAGTTTAAAGCAGTATTTTACAACAAATTTTGTTGGTTGAACTTAATTAGTATTGAACCTGGGAATTAATGGATATTCCTTTAATACAATGTTTTTGCCCCGGACCACAACCACATTTATTTCCTAATTTTTACATTTAAATAATCAGTTAGGCTTTAAACTTAATCTCATACATGATATTTTGTCATGATAATTAGTTATTTTAAATAATTATTTAAACATTTAAATGTAAATATAATTATTACTATAATTCTTATATGAAGCCATTGAGGCAAAAAAAAAAATAAATAAAAAAATAATAATGAATGGCATTTCTAAATTGAATTGCTTCCAAATCAATTATAAACTAACCTTTATAACAGCACAAACAGACATGAGAAGGATCACTTCATACATCCCCCCCCCCCCCCCCAAATAATCTGAAGAATAGATCACACTGCAGTAAAAACAACTGATGCAAAAAACACATTGCATCTGTGTGTGCGTGTGTGTGTGTGTGTGTGTGTGTTTTTTTGTTGTCATCAATCCATGCATTATTTCAGTCAATGCTGTGGCTTTGTAAGGGGGAAGTCACCCACTGGCCCAAGGACGGTATCCAATGGCGTGGCTGAAGGTCTTCTGCGTGTTCTGTCTTATCATGCGCGACATTAAATAATACTTTGATTATTTGATTTGAGTTCCATGTTTTTTATTAATCTTATCATTAATTCTTTTCTTTATTTCATTTGACTCCAATTATGAAAAACCTCGTTGATGTACACTATATTGCCAAAAGTATTCGCTCACCCATCCAAATAATTGAATTCAGGTGTTCCAATCACTTCCATGGCCACAGGTGTATAAAATGAAGCACCTAGGCATGCAGACTGCTTCTACAAACATTTGTGAAAGAATGGGCCACTCTCAGGAGCTCAGTGAATTCCAGCGTGGTACTGTGATAGGATGCCACCTGTGCAACAAGTCCAGTGGTGAAATTTCCTCACTACTAAATATTCCACAGTCAACTGTCAGTGGTATTATAACAAAGTGGATGTGATTGGGAATGACAGCAACTCAGCCACAAAGTGGTAGGCCACGTAAAATGACAGAGCGGGGTCAGCGGATGCTGAGGCGCATAGTGCGCAGAGGTCGCCAACTTTCTGCAGAGTTAATCGCTACAGACCTCCAAAGTTCATGTGGCCTTCAGATTAGCTCAAGAACAGTGCGTAGAGAGCTTCATGGAATGGGTTTCCATGGCCGAGCAGCTGCATCCAAGCCATACATCACCAAGTGCAACGCAAAGCGTCGGATACAGTGGTGTAAAGCACGCCGCCACTGGACTCTAGAGCAGTGGAGACGCGTTCTCTGGAGTGACAAATCACGCTTCTCCATCTGGCAATCTGATGGATGAGTCTGGGTTTGGCGGTTGCCAGGAGAACGGTACTTGTCTGACTGCATTGTGCCAACTGTGAAGTTTGGTGGAGGGGGATTATGGTGTGGGGTTGTTTTTCAGGAGCTGGGCTTGGCCCCTTAGTTCCAGTGAAAGGAACTCTGAATGCTTCAGCATACCAAGAGATTTTGGACAATTCCATGCTCCCAACTTTGTGGGAACAGTTTGGGGATGGCCCCTTCCTGTTCCAACATGACTGCGCACCAGTGCACAAAGCAAGGTCCATAAAGACATGGATGAGCGAGTTTGGTGTGGAAGAACTTGACTGGCCTGCACAGAGTCCTGACCTCAACCCGATAGAGCACCTTTGGGATGAATTAGAGCGAAGACTGCGAGCCAGGCCTTCTCGTCCAACATCAGTGTCTGACCTCACAAATGCGCTTCTGGAAGAATGGTCAAAAATTCCCATAAACACACTCCTAAACCTTGTGGAAAGCCTTCCCAGAAGAGTTGAAGCTGTTATAGCTGCAAAGGGTGGGCCGACGTCATATTAAACCCTATGGATTAAGAATGGGATGTCACTTAAGTTCATATGTGTCTAAAGGCAGATGAGCGAATACTTTTGGCAATATAGTGTATCTATGCTCTGAATTTAGTAATTCTCTCTTCTAGACTGCATTTGTTACTTCAATGTTATTTGGGTCCTGTGCTGGTCAGACACAGGTCCTTTTAACTACAAATTCATCAGTTTCAGATATTAGTAAGTTTTAGACTAAGTCCTTATAGGTTCTCGGCTTTATCTGTTTAGTCTTATTTGGCTAAGTTCTATAATAGATTCTCGGTTTACCGTTTAGCCCCAGTCAATCAAGCCCTGTTTTACAGGTTCTCGGTCCTACATTTAGTATTCCCATTTAATTCTACTTGGCTAAGATCTATTACTGATTCTCGGTTTACCGTTTAGCCTCTTACATACTTAACTAATGGGTTACTTCTGAAGTAGCTTAATTAAGCCAACTCTGACCATAGATTTGTAGTTAACAAGAAATATACTAGAAAACAGTCCTTCAGAATGAATCATAATAACAATTTATTTACCAGGTAATAGTAATACATTCAAACAATCCTATTAAAATAATAAATCAAACTCAAAGCTATCAGTGAACCAAGCATAATAATATAATTCAAGTTGTATTCCATTCAAACATTTACCAAACATAAAAAATACAAATTGCAATTACCTGGTAGTGAAAAAACTACATGCAAACGACGAAGCATGGGAGATCTGATTTGCAGATTCCCCGAGCTTCTCTGCCATCCTTCCTTAAGTACCAAACGATTCCATTGTTATTTCAGATGTGTGTGTTTGATGTTATTTAGGATTTGGTTTACAATTTAGGGAGTTGTAAGTCGACCTTTGATTGAGTAGGATGTTTGAGGTTTACAAAGAATACACCTAATCAAATACAGCGTCTGGTCCTCAATCAGTGGGGTGTGTTTTCTCAGGTGGAGATGCTCCTCTTTGTGAGAGTTTTATGACGTTAGTTCTCGCAGAGTTCTTTGACTTTCCCGGAAGTGATGCAGATAATTTTTGTGACAATCTTACAGCTTTGTTGTATATTTATTGTCAAGTGTCAAAATTATTGCTATATTATATATGACAAAGTTAATAAATGGCTTTTATTGACATGAAAATTTAGTTCATCTTCTAGGCTTTTTAATTAGATCAGATACAGTTGTTAGAGGGGGATTTTAAGCTGTTATATGGTCTTGTTACAACATGCCCCTCATCTGTTACAACGCGCCCCGCCTATGGGGACGTTGTAACATTTCACTTTCTTTTAATTCGAGGTCGATTGAGAAAAAATTATACACTGTATTCATGAAACAAGACCACATATGTGTAATAGACGTGTGAAATTAATGTGAAAAAAGTAAAATACATCGAACTCCAAGTACATTTACACAAACTTGTTGTTAGTTTGTGCCCCGCTCTCCCCTATATCAGTGGTCAGGGCTTCACGTGAGATGCAGTTTTTCACTGACAGCTGCACGTGTCATTAAATGAAAAGCTTGTCTAGAATGCGAGAAAAAATGACACTGAATCCGCTTATGTAGCATGAAATTTCGCTTGAATCACCGTTAAAGCAAACTCAGTGACATTCATAACGTGTTCCAAACATGCCTCCCATCCAAACATGCGCAGCTGTGTTTTTGTGTTTTGGAGTATTGAAGTCATCCCAGTCTCTTCATTTGTGCTCCTGTGACAGAAAAAGTGTTACTCATTCTGGTTTCTCTCGATATCAAGTGGGTTTTTAAAATACACATTAAAACTCTTTCTAAAATTCTGTTAGAATGATGTTTGATTTCAGGAAACAAACCAGCCATATTTAAATATTATTGTAATTTGTAACATACTATTATTATTGTTAATAATAATAAAGGTGTATTATATAATAATTTCAGTCATCATTTCCCAACTTTATAACCATATGGCTTTTATTTTGGCAAACACTCCAGAAAAACTTCGACAACTGTTGTAACGAGTCAGATGCAGACACAGAGTGAAGATCCATGTGCAGGGTTTAATAGCAAACGTCGTAAAACAGGCAAAGGTCCAAACCAGGTAAGCAGTCCAAACAAAGTAAACATATCAAAGGCAGAAAACAAAGGGGTAATCCAAGGGACAGGCAATAATGAACACAGGCATGCAGTAGATAAAGATAACACTCAGAAATGCAAGCCAACAGGTGAATTGGCAATACTTTGCGGAGAAGTGTGGTAAGAGTGGGGTTTATATACACAGGGAGTTGATTAGTGAATGAAGATCAGTTGTGAGAGTCAATGGCGGGAAGAGGGGGATTCTGGGAAGTGTAGTCCGGGTTGAGGTTAGTACTCAGGGGGAGGGGATCTTGTGGGAACAGATCGAAAGGATGTGACAACTGTCTGTTGGCTAGTTCATAGTAGTAACATGCTTCTCATCAGGTGAAATTCTCCTCTGGTGCCGTTCTCAATGCATGTTTTAAGCAAACCGAGCTATTAAGCGTCTACATCTGAGATGGAGTTCATGTGGAGTGCTCACATTTTGCGAGCCGCACACGGTAAAGGTGTGTGTGTGTCAACATAAGAGCAGCGCTCATTCACTGAAGCATGCATCCACCAAATTCCCATGAAAAAGGTCGCATTCGGAGTGTCCTACTCGCTTTTTTGAAACGGCAAAAAACAAATAAATAAAAACAAATCACATATCTCTACTCTTCTGATCACTTCTGAATAAGTTATATTTACACAACAATTGAAAAATGTTTCCTTTTTTTTCTCTTCACAAATAAAGTTTTTACTCAGACAAGTGAAAGACCAAATATCAAGCTCTGCTATATACTTTAAAAATCCTTCCATCTGAATAAAACTAGAGGTGCAAATTGAAAAAAAGGAGATGCAATCGGAAATCGCGATATTTATTTATAAAAATAATATTTCTTATTTACATATTTCTTGCATATCGCCCAGCCCTAGTCTGCATGTGCTGTGTGCTTTACAGTGAATGTGTGAAGCTGCTCGTTTGCTAAATTCACTGCATTAAGAGCATCACATATGCTGTTCATGTTGTAATAGATGACAGAACAGAGTGCTTATTCACTGTGTGTTTATATAATTAAATCACATTTGTGGTTTACTAAGCACATTAAGCCAAATAGCGAGCTGCTTATCTGGAAGTGAGGAATTATCATCAAAAACAAACTGAAAGTGCTTCATTCGGTTTTCCACCAAAATAAAAGCTCAATTTAACTAACGTGAAAATGCGCCATAAATATATTTATTCTGTGTTATAAAATGTAATAGAGTGATATGGCAAAAAAAAAAAAAACATTAAGACAAGCACTGTGAATTCTTTTTCGCTTCCTTATTCAGCCTTTGGTGGATTTACAATGTATATAAATTTAGCGTTTGCAATATTCTTTGCAAAATCTCGATTTCTCGATTTATAAAATAATAATAAATCGTGTCAAAATGCAATTTAAAATTCATCAGAAAAATCAGAAAAACCGCCCAGCCCTAATTCAATGTTGTAATAAATAATAATAATAAATATTATGTCAATAATAATTACATTTATATGTAGGCAATATATCGCAAGCAAGAGTCCTGTTGTCCTGAATAAAAGTTTTCATTAATGCTTTCATTAATACTGTGATGCTTTGCTGTGCAGCACTTTATTTGGCAAAAAAAATAACTCTAATTTTATGTTTTGAGTTGTGCTGTGAGGATCTGTATAGAAGCACTTCATTTGATATAAATAATGTATAAATTATAAAGTATAAATACTTTTCATGGTGTGTTGAAAAGTAATTTTCATTTATAGTTCTATGAATAAGTGATAAATAATAAATAAATAACAATAAATCAAGATAAATATAAAAATAAAGTTTTTTCAAACATGTGCGCTATTCTCCAAAAGAAAACAGGCGGAGAGGCGCGAGCACTCCTCTTACCGTTTAAGCCCCGCCCACCTCCTCAGATCGAGCATGGAATATAGCAGACCCTGATTGTATTAGGGGCTTGATGGATGTGTAGTTTTACAGTTTAAATGATTCAGTTTGATTAGAATCATTAAGTTATTAAAATACAAAAAAATGCAATTAATAAAATAATTACTTGAATACAGATCTCTTATGAAGAACACCACCTGGTTTGTGGTCCCTGGTTAATTTGAGTTTGAGACCACTGTTTGCAAGGTCATTTGAGCCTTATGGTTTCTTTGCAAGCTACAGCAAATGTACTACCATACAGTATATACAATTACATTTGCATGACACAAAACTACCGATCACTCGCCTGTAAATTTAGTTTACTGTTGTACTACTTACAGTATGTATGCAATACTCATAAACCCAGGCTGCTTTTATTGCGACAGTGCATGTGACAGCTCACCTAACACCCAAAGTTATTAACTTATTATTGCAGCCTACTGTCAGAAAAAAAAAAAAACTCCTTAATGCATCTTGCTTGATATACAAAGTACTTTAAAAAATGTGTGCTAGTTATTTTTGCATTAAAAGTGCCGTTTTTTCACTCTCGCATGGCAGCGAGCACTCTCTCTCTCCCTCTCACTCTCTCTCTCTATCTCTCTTTCTTTCACACCCTCACAGAGTCAGAGAGAGGAAGTGAAGATACACATCATAAAGATGGTTTAAGCAGAGTTTATTGCTTGTTTTAGATTGATCCATATCATCACTGTAATACTATCATTATATTCATGCTTGATGCCTTATGTATCCAATGTTCCTGTGATAACTAAATGCATGCATCCTCTAATATATGAGTTTGTTACCCTTTTGACCTCATGAGGCTCCAGAGCTGGATGGCAGAGAGCCTAGTTTATGGTTTTGTTATTGTTCCGAGTAATGTACAGCCGAGGTCTATGAACACAGGGTGTGTCTAGGACACCTGTGCTCGTATCTTGCTGAGATCAGGAAATTTACATTTATTTCTCCAAAATATTTCTGTGCTAAATTCTCATTTTATTTCTGTGGAGATGATAAAATGAAGAAACTTTAAAACAGAGTAAGCGGGCTCTGTTTCACTGCGTGTCATTGACACCGAGTGTATGAATGAATGGTCCCGCAATGACCAGGATTCAGGAACATTTTCCATTACATAATCTTTCATTTAAAGTGAAACCAGAGCACTTTATGTTCACTACCTCATTTAAGCATGCATCAGAGCACTTGAAGCGGTTAATCTTCACATGCAATTCATAAGCTGCTCTCTAAATTTTTATCTGTAAAATGAAGGACAGCATTTTGAAAAACTGACGGATTGATGGATGTCTTAAAAACCTTGCGATCACGTGCAAGATTCTGAGAAAAATAGCGAGTGTAAGATCCATAAAATGCACGATACAAGTAAAATGGCACGTTAGTGTCCTTGTCTATCTCAATGTGATATAAGCACAATCTCAACATAAAAATTAAAAACCATCCAAAGACCTTGACACTCTGGTAACTGTAGCAAAACTTCATGAAATTTCGCTCTAGCAGCCAGAGCCTCTTTGCACAACTACGTGAGGTATTCTGCTTCTAACTGAGGTGTGCTGGCTGTTGCGTGGCCAAGTGCTTGTGGCTTCTTTTTCTTGGATCCTCAAAATACATGGAAATTCTACAACATCATAACCACGCACTGCAAGACAGCAAAACCCTCTTAAAATGGCATACCTTGTTGACATGTTCACACTTTATAATGAGACCATCAAGCAGCTGCAAGGTGACTATAGGCCGGTAGAAATGTGTTAACCCCTAGAAATGTATCAAGTATCATGTCTATTTCGGTTATGCAAATCTTGCCACATGACAAGCTATGCTCGTTAAAAAAAAATAAAAAAAATTCTTATTATCATTATACTTTTTTGCAGTCTCACAGCCATGGTTGATAGCACTCTCTCTTGCGTGCACACGGGCACACACAGAGCGGCTGAAGAGAGAGAGCCCATCCTTGACCGTGATTAAACCTGTTGTGATTATTAAATAATCATCTGATTGTGCAGTTTACATTCCAATCACATTTTGCTGTCCAAATAAGGGAGTTTTAAGCGAATATACAGTATAAATGCCATGAACGGTGCTTTTGAGCGTCTCATTCTGTTGAACTCTCACTGACCCGCACCGCAGAGGTTACCCAGAGCAGCTTATGAATTACACTTGATGATTAACCGCTTCAAGTGCTCTGATGCATGCTTAAAAGAGGTGGTGAACATAAAGTGCTCTGGTTTCACTTTAAATGAAAGATTATGTAATGGAAAATGTTCCTGAATCCTGGTCATTGTGGAACCATTCATTCATACACTCAGTGTCAATGACACGCAGTGAAACAGAGCCCGCTTACTCTGTTTTAAAGTTTCTTCATTTTATCATCTCCACAGAAATAAAGTGAAAGAATTTAGGACAGAAATATTTTGGAGAAATAAATGTACATTTCCTGATCTCAGCAAGATACGAGCACAGGTGTCCTAGACACATCCTGTGTTCATAGACCTCAGCTGTACATACAACAAAACCATAAACTAGGCTCTCTTCCATCCAGCTCTGGAGCCTCATGAGTTCAAAAGGGTAACCAACAGGTCAAAAGAGTAACAAACTCATACTCTATATTGCCAAAAGTATTTGCTCATCTGCCTTTAGACGCATATGAACTTAAGTGACATCCCATTCTTAATCCATAGGGTTTAATATGATGTCGGCCCACCCTTTGCAGCTATAACAGCTTCAACTCTTCTGGGAACGCTTTCCACAAGGTTTAGGAGTGTGTTTATGGGCATTTTTGACCATTCTTCCAGAAGCGCATTTGTGAGGTCAGACACTGATGTTGGACGAGAAGGCCTGGCTCGCAGTCTTTGCTCTAATTCATCCCAAAGGTGCTCTATCGAGTTGAGGTCAGATTTCTTCCACACCAAACTCGCTCATCCATGTCTTTATGGACCTTGCTTTGTGCACTGGTGCGCAGTCATGTTGGAACAGGAAGGGGCCATCCCCAAACTGTTCCCACAAAGTTGGGAGCATGGAATTGTCCAAAATCTCTTGGTATGCTGAAGCATTCAGAGTTCCTTTCACTGGAACTAAGGGCCAAGCCCAGCTCCTGAAAAACAACCCCACACCATAATCCCCCCTCCACCAAACTGCACAGTTGGAACAGTGCAGTCAGACAAGTACTGTTCTCCTGGCAACCGCCAAACCCAGACTCGTCCATCAGATTGCCAGATGGAGAAGCGTGATTCGTCACTCCAGAGAATGCGTCTCCACTGCTCTAGAGTCCAGTGGTGGCGTGCTTTACACCACTGCATCCGACACTTTGCATTGCACTTGGTGATGTATGGCTTGGATGCAGCTGTTCGGCCATGGAAACCCATTCCATGAAGCTCTCTACGCACTGTTCTTGAGCTAATCTGAAGGCCACATGAACTTTGGAGGTCTGTAGCGACTGACTCTGCAGAAAGTTGGCGACCTCTGCGCACTATGCGCCTCAGCATCCGCTGACCCCGCTCTGTCATTTTTCGTGGCCTACCGCTTCGTGGCTGAGTTGCTGTCATTCCCAATCGCTTCCACTTTGTTATAATACCACTGACAGTTGACTGTGGAATATTTAGTAGCGAGGAAATTTCACGACTGGACTTGTTGCACAGGTGGCATCCTATCACAGTACCACGCTGGAATTCACTGAGCTCCTGAGAGCGGCCCATTCTTTCACAAATGTTTGTAGAAGCAGTCTGCATGCCTAGGTGCTTCATTTTATACACCTGTGGCCATGGAAGTGATTGGAACACCTGAATTCAATTATTTGGCTGGATGAGCGAATACTTTTGGCAATATAGTGTATATTAGAGGAATGCATGCATTTAGTTATCACGGGAACATTGGATACATAAGGCATCAATCATGAATATAATGATAGTATTACAGTGACGGTATGGATCAATCTAAAACAGAACATAAATGTGAATATATGAACATGATTGCATAGCTTCTGATAACAGTTGATTTCAAGTAAAATATTAATAAGCAACAAAATATAGAAAAGGACTCTAGCCACATGCATTACTAATGTACAGAAGATATTCAGTAAATCCTTAGCTTTATTGTAAGGATTTACATAACTTAAAATAAGCTGATACTTACATTACTTAGAAATTGTATTTGTTTGAAAGAAAGCTGAATCATGTTTATATTATGCAATATTACAACCACTAGAATATTGCAAAAAAGAACATATACAGTACTATATTGTACAACAAATACATCGTTAGCATTGTCAAATCAACCTAAACAACCTAAAAATTTGTTTTTTACATATTCATTTAGTCAATGTTCAGAATAACCCACATTATTTTGACTAAATTTAAGGTTAAATTTTTCACTGTTTTTAATGATATGGGTCAAAAATGACCCAGACATAGCTAATGTTAACATATACAACTTTTGATTTGAACCCTTCTGTTAATGCATTATGAACTAACAATTAACACTTGTATCTTTATAAATTAACATTAACAAAGTTTTATAAATGCTGTGAAATATATTGTTCATTGTTAGTTCATGATACCTAATGCATTAACTAATGTCAACAAATAGAAACTTTTTGTAAAGTGTTACTGGAAAATTCAAGTTTGTTTTTAAGTTGTTATTAACTCTAAAATCAAATAATTTATCATTTCCTATTCATGGCTTTAGAAGATTTGAAATATTGTTCACGAGTTGTATTGACTATTTTTGGGTTATTGACAGTTAAGGTTGTCCAAGGTGATACAAATTAGAAATCCTTTAAAAATCTAGTTTAAAACATGTCAAGTTTGTAGAAATATAATCTTTGTGGCCATGTTTGCTTCACAAATGTGTGGAAATTATTTATAGCATTTGTTACAATAAAGAAATTATTTAATGACTTTAAAAATGTCATGTATGTAAAATACTTTCCTTCTACCTTTAATACGTGTGAATGTACGCAACTTAATCATTAATTTAAAAAGTTGGTAACACTTTATTTTGATGGTCCCAATTAGATATTTAACTGACTATAAGTGACTTATCAACTGGCTTGCTTTAGCTAGTAAACAGTGTTTCAACAAACATTCAGTAGACTTGCAGTAGCCTGTAAATAGATCTCTATTAATGACCTATTTGCATTTATCAACTGGCTTACTATAGCTAGTAAACAGTGTTTCAACAAACATTCAGAAGACTTTCAGTAGCCTGTATATAGATCTTTATTAATGACCTATTTGCATTTATCAACTGGCTTACTATAGTTAGTAAACAGTGTTTCAACAAACATTCAGTAGACTTTCAGTAGCCTGTATATAGATCTCTATTAATGACCTATTTGCATTTATCAACTGGCTTACTATAGCTAGTAAACAGTGTTTCAACAAACATTCAGTAGACTTTCAGTAGCCTGTATATAGATCTCTATTAATGACCTATTTGCATTTATCAACTGGCTTACTATAGCTAGTAAACAGTGTTTCAACAAACATTCAGTAGACTTTCAGTAGCCTGTAAATAGATCTCTATTAATGACCTATTTGCATTTATCAACTGGCTTACTATAGCTAGTAAATAGTGTTTCAACAAACATTCAGTAGACTTTCAGTAGCCTGTAAATAGATCTCTATTAATGACCTATTTGCATTTATCAACTGGCTTGCTATAGCTAGTAAACAGTGTTTCAACAAACATTCAGTAGACTTTCAGTAGCCTGTAAATAGATCTCTATTAATGACCTATTTACATTATTGTTGAGAACATCAGTTTATTAAAAGGTCATTAATAAAGATCTATATACAGGCTACTGCAAGTCTACTGAATGTTTGTTGAAATACTGTTTACTAGCTATAGCAAGCCAGTTGATAAGTCACTTACAGTCAGTTAAATATCTATTCGGGACCATCAAAATAAAGTGTTACCTTTGCAAATTTTCTTATTATGCAACTGCACTGATGCAAAAAAATGCATATCATATAACTGTTGAACATCTAATGGATGTATTTCTGGGGGGAATATGTGGACGCTAAGGGCAGCCCTACAATAAGAATACGGATATATAAACAAAAAAATTAATAGGAGGTTTATAATAAGAGATGCTCTAATCTAGGGCACGACACTGCTTAAGTGCATACTGAGCTTGATGTGCTTCAGTGTAACCAGAGTGCTTCAAAAGTGCATAACTGTAAGATTATTGTGGATGCGCAACGTGTATTTCACAGCATCCAACAGTTTTTTCTTCTGCATCAGTTTATTAAAGCAATCCGTTGTCTGTCAGACACCCTAACATAAGGAATCGGCTACACACTCTATAAAATCTCACAAATCTATAAAGTCCACAGCATCTCACAAATAAACCTTTGGACTATACATAATAACATGAACATTGCTTACAGCAGCCAACTAAACAATCATGATCATGACATGGACATTTATTGTTGAATGCAGTGAATTTGTACAGAAGCAATGCTTTAAATAATGAGGACGATTTTAGACACAACTTTTCACGTTTACTCGCTGATTGTAACTACTTGCAAATGCACTGTGCACTATCAGCATGCTTAAACATTTCAAGAAGTGGCATCTTTACTTCATCATTTTAAAATCACCACAGCTAAAAATATTCAACTTACTAGTTTGTTGTTGGATGACTAGTGGAGCATCCTGTCCCATTTGCGGTAAAATGCAAAGTAATCTCTTCAGTAATCAAAATACTTTTTGAATGTAACTGTATTCTAATTACCAATGATTTAAATTGTAACTGTAGTGGAATACAGTTACTTATATTTTGTATTTTAAATACATAATTCCATTATGTGTATCCCGTTACTCTCCAACCCTGCCCATTTGTAGAATCTGTGTCTTTCTAGGACTTCTGACTGCTTGTTTTACATCCGCCATCTTCAGTCAGTCATTTAAATGCTCCCAAACAGCTGATTTAAGTTGCTTTTTTGATAGACATGAGCCTGGTAGATTGAATTCCTCTGTTATATTTTGGAATTCATGTGCTTAAGCTTCAGTTTCATGTGAATTGAAAGTTCAGTTCAGTCCGCGACACATGGCCAAGCACCATGTGGCCGCCGTCCGTAACCATAGCAACAGCTCCAGTACCCACACAGGTACAACAGTTTTCACATTTAGGCTTACAAAATCTTATGAAAAACTCTTTTATATTATATATTTAAACATTATATGTAATATTTTTGCCATGTGTAAATAAAGCATTTACCGGTTTTTAACCGTGGATTCTAAATTCTTACGGTTAAATTAACCGTGACATTTTTAATCGCGGTTAATAGTAAAAACGTAGAATCGCGGCATCTCTAGCTGGAACCATTAACTCTGCAGGGAATTCTGTCAGTGAAGGGATTAAATCCTCTCACTGGCAGATGCTAATGCGCGCTTCGTCTTTCACTACTGGCCGGTGATAATGTAAATTATGCTTACACCTGAAAATTGCTGGAAAAATCGTCTAGGCTAGGCTGTAGGATCAACATTAGGGTAAGTAAATAATGACACATTTTAATTTTTAGGTGACTGATTACTTTAGCATCCACAGGTATACATTATCAAAATATGTCCACAAAATGTTCACAGTTTGAAACTATATCTGAAGTAACCTTAGTTAAAAAACCATTCATAAATATCATGAGCTTCTCTATATTCCTTGTGTCTTCCTACATGATCACAGGCAGTGCAAATAGCCAGAATAAACTCTTGATTCTGTTGTATTAAATGAGGCCTTGCAGACAAATGTTTCCTCCAGTTAAAGAACCTGTGATATGCATCATCATCCGTATTCAGCTGCTTCAAATATTCCGCTAGTGACTTTGCATCTGGGAAGTCGTCCACATGAATAAAGGCACCACCAGGAACAAATTTTTCATAATTCTTTCTGGGAGGACCCATTACCACAGGGACAGTACCTACTGCAAGTGGCCCATTTAACTTCTCAGTGATGTAGTCCTTGTGAAGAGAATTCTCAAAGGATAAATAAAATTTGCAGCTCGCTATGGTAGAATAGTAGTCCTTATAATCCAGGAACTTTCCATACGCCTTCCCGTACACATGCACATATACGTGCTTGTTAAGATCATGGAAATATCTGTTCCTTGCACTGACGCCTGTATGAGGGATATTGTTGCTTACAATCCAACAGACCAGTTTTTCCTTTTTGGGAATTTCAAAGTCCTCAGCTTTCTTATTTGTGGTCAAGCGCAACCGTACAGGAATGTCAGAGTCTTCTCTGTAACTAAGAGTGAGATTGAACAGGTTTTCCAGACCTGGTTTTTTCTGTGTGTTGGTTGGTGATTCTACATTAAACCATATCCACTTCTGGAATGGAGGACGAGGAGATGGAGGAAGGTTAGACAAGTCCCAACTAATGGCCTTGTGAAAAAGAAGGACGGCATCTGCACTGCTGTAGAGAGATCTTTTATCCGTCAACTCACAACCGTCAATACCGTAAAAGGTTTTACAATCACTGAAGTCAAAATAGTAATTTTCAGGCCAGAACCATAACAAAAGTATTGGTTTATCTTCATTTGCAACAGGAAGGGAGCTGTTTAACTTTGGGCAGTGTGTTTGCGAGGATTGTTTAGGTAAAGGTAATGGTGCTGGATTGTTGGTCAGAGGTGATGACTGAAAAAGCATGATGCTCAGAATGACAAGACATGCAAATGTCAATATAATAGCCCGATGACACAGCCAAGTTCCACTTAACATCTTGCTTGACATTGGCTGATCTAAAGAGAATAATCAGAAGAAGGTTTTATCACCAGCAAGAATAAAATCAAATATGTATGTAGAATCAGTTTTTGACATTTCATAAAATATATTTTTTAATTTGTTACGTTTAGCGAAATAAACAACACCTTGGCAGCTGTGTGAGAAGCTACAGTTGCTACACTAAAATGGCTTCAAAACAATAAAGCGGAAGACAATTTTGTTTGCCATGAATGGTAATTAGCTGCTATAATAGTTAAGAATGTAAAACGAAACTGCCTTTGGATTTTAAAAGCTTAAAGCTAATATAGTTTCACACAATTCAAATGGTATGTTTGGAATGAATGTAGTTAATTCAGCTTCTCACCTCTTTTTTGTTTTACCTCAAAAGAGAAATCTGAAGTTCTGCGTAGAAAATATATCCAGTGTGTCAAACACTAGAGACAATAATCAACCCAGAATGAAAGGGCTTTTTATTAGTTCCATACAATGATACAAAGAGAACTACATTAATTTTTGCTTCCTTTGAGTGGTCAGTTCTTGCCAGGCATATGTGTACTGCTGACCAATCACAATTCAGTATGCAAATGTTACAGTGACATCATCACTGCCACCATTTACCTGTTTTAATGACAAACATCTCTCTAGTTCCAACTCCAGTCAAACACAACGAAACCAGTTAAACAAGGATTTTACATTAACTTGAAAATGACAGACAAGTACAGGACCCTGTTCTCAGAGTTGTTGTTATTGCAACAGGTTTATAAATTCAAACCTGTTCAGGACTGAGTTAATACAATATAAACAGAAATGGATCCCATCTGTATAAGCAGAGATGATTGAGGAAGTCTCTCTCAGCCCTTGGCTCTCCATTCTTATGAAAGCACCCCACAAAAGCAGGAGCAAGAATAATTCAAAGTATAATAATTGGAATGTTTAAAATAATAAGAACTCCAATTATTGCGCTCATATACAAGACTGTGATGAAAAAAGGCACCTTCTAATGCAAAAATAATCCTCAGTTTTTACTGGTTGATACAGTTCTACCAGTAGTTTGATTCCGCTCACCCCTACCTACCACTTAAGAAATTAATATGAGTATTGCAAACATAAATAATATCAGTGAACACAAGTTTCATGTGCCATATACAGTATATATGTGTGCGTGTGTGCATAAAAGCCACTATACGCAATTATTTTATACAATTTAATTCAGCTATTATTGTCAAATTCACAAGTGCATTCAAAGAACCAAATTAGGCTGTACAACACTAGTTGTAGGTACCCATGAAGATGGAAGTATCCTTTTTTTATTAGTTGCTGCAAAAGATATGATAAGATGGAATAAACATGTTGAACAAATCACTTATTACAATGATAAAAATATCCTTAGGTCTAATTATAATCAAAGGCTGTATGCTAACATTTATGTGTAACACTTTAGAATACTTGGTAACTATTCAGGACAAATGAGTAGTATCACATTAACACTTTAGTCACTACTATTAAAGGGAGAGTTCACCAAAAAAAATTCAATTCTCTCATCATTTACTCACCCTCATGCCATCCCAGGTGTTGTTTTCTTTCTTCTGCTGATCACAAACGAAGGTTTTCAAAGAATATTTTAGCTCTGTAGATCCAAACAATGCAAGTGAATAGTGTTCAGGCCTTTAAAGCTCCAAAGAGGAGATAAAGTTAGTATAAAAGTAATCCGTATGACTCCAGTGATTTAATCAATGTCTTCTGAAGTTATCCAATTGGTTTTGAGTGAGAACAGACCAAAATGCCTTTTTCACTATAAACCTTACCATTGCAGTCGCTAGGCATGATCATGACCATAAAAGAGCTTTGTGCATTGGCTGGTATCAGAAAATTGTGTTTTAACCATACGCTACTTCACATGCTGGTACTCTGGGCGAAAAAGACAAAACACATTGGCGAGATTTTGTTAAACCTCTCACTCATGCATATAACTGTACTAGGAATGAGTCGACAGGGTTTAGACCCTATGAACTGATGTTCAGTAGACAACCTCAGTTACCAGTAAATGTTGCCTTTAATTTGCCTATTCAGGAGAATGAACCTCAAACTCAAGTAGTAAGCATAAATTGGCAAATAGATGGGAGACTACATTGTATAAAGTAGTGAAGAGAATGGGAGACCTTTATTGCTTCCCTGTGGTTATCTCTCTGAAGAGGAAGTGGACGTTCCTAAGCCGAAGTCTGTGCATAGGCCTAGGACAAGACAAAACCCTCTTCCAATAGGAGAGGAGGAGAATATTTCCTCCGATGATGAGTACACTCTTCTTCCTGTAAGTCCTTCAGTTTTCACTGAGAAGAGGTTTACTAAGATCTATGACATTCAAAATGTCAAAAGACAAATGCACACCTGTTACCATTTCAGAGGGAAATCTGTCCAATCCTCAGGAAAAGTCTTCTGTTCTTGATTCCTCAAATTTGTGGAGTGTAGAAGAAGACAATTCTAAGGACGGTGTTGAAACTGGGAATAGGACGTCTGCTGTCCCATTTGAACAGTCTTCTGGTGAATTGATTGAATTGTCACCTTGTGCAGAGAATGTTAATCATTCTTTGGATGATGATGATGTGCCTGTGCTGGATTTGGTAGACCTTGGTAATGAAAATGAGAATGTAAATGAGTCACAAGAGAAGGAAATTCTAGAAGACAATGCCAGTGATGATGCTGTCAGAAGGTCTACAATGTCACGAAGACCACCTGCTCATTTTCATTATCCTGAGTTGGGAAAACCTGTGATTTCATTTGTGCATACTGTGTTGGAGAGATTCAATAACACTCTTGGTTTGTTAGGTGGTTTTGATAAACCCAAGATTTGTAATATTTAGCTTATGTATGGGGTTCATTAATCAAAGCATGAAGGAATTCAAGCTGATTTAAAGGGGGAGGGTGTAACCTATATAAAAATAGGAGTATTTCACCTTTTTGTGTTGTTAAAATATTTGACCAGTTGGGGGTGCCCATACTATAAAAATGCAGTGCGTTGGCGGATAAGTTCTCTTTTACTGCTGATCTTGAAGGAGAGAACATTGTGAGTTTTCATGTACCGTTTCCAACGGAGAAGCATATTTAAAGGATGTTTGTAGCAAGCTCCGGTGAGTCTCATGATTGTATGCTCGACATGTGCATTTGATTAATGCGATGTGATTGAGATGTGTTTATACATAATTGATGATTTATACTCACTTTTTAAATGAGGAGGAAGTGGTTGAAAACCAGTTGGAGTATTTGAGTGAGTTGAAGTGTTTAAATCATAAATTTGGTTTATTTTGATGTCATTAGAAAGGTAATTGTGGAGAGAAGTTTTTCTGTATACTGTTTTAGTACAGATTTATTGTAATTGAGCACAGAAAGTGTCCAAATTTGCATAAAACCCTTCTATTTTACCTTTTATTTTGTATACTCTCATGGTGTATTAAAAATAAATGCATTTAACATTGATCATAAATTCTTAAATTGATAAATTCCATTTATTGGAAAAATGGTGTGATCACATGAAAGAAGATTGATTTTATTTCATTTGCAATCATCAGATTGGTTTTTATTTGAGTATGAAACAACTGGGGACCAAGATGGCGAGCCTGACCAGCACAAACTCTGCATCCAAGATGGCGTCTTGAAGAAGTGAGGCTGACTGCTTCAAGCACCAAACATCATTTGAAAGACATCAACTGCATTTCAACCAAGGAATACAGATAAGCTTTTAAGGGAAACTATTTTCACAGCCTGGATAGAGGGAAAAAGACACTTAACGCATTTCAAAAGACTTTTCCCATTAAAAAGGAACATTGGTTTCTTTATTTTCATTTTAAGGACAATTTAAGGGGTTTAAATTTATTGTCAACATCCAAACAAAAATTGGTGATGTGTAAATGTTGTCACTTTTAAAATTTATACAGAGGCAAATGTTCAGTTGTGAAATAAATGCCAGCTGTGTTCGTACTATACAAGCTCTCTTGAATGTCAGTCCTCCTGCTACATGAACCTAGAGAAATTGATTTATAATGACTTATTCTACATCAGAGTATAGGTGCTACACATACAATACAAGTGAATGGTGACCAGAATTTTGAAGCTCCAAAAAGCACATTAATGCAGCATAAAAGTAATCCATATCTTAAGAAGCGATATGATAGGTGCGGGTGAAAAACAGATCAATATTTAAGTCCCTTTTTACTATAAATCTCCACTTTCAGTTTTTGGCAGTTCACATTATTTGTGTATATCGCCACCTACTGGGCAGGGAAGAAAATGTATAGTAAAACAGACTTAAATATTGATCTGTTTCTCTCACACACCTATCATATCACTTCAGAAGATATGGATTTAACCACTGGAGTCTTATGGATTACTTTTATGCTGCCTTTAGGTGCTTTTTGGACCTTCAAAGTTCTGGCCACCATTCACTTGCATTGTATGGATCTACAGAGCTGGGATATTCTTCTAAAAATCTTCATCTCTATTCAGCAGAAGTCATACACATCTGGGATGGCATAAGGGTGAGTAAATGTAGAGAGAATTTTCATTTTTGGGTGAGCTATCCCCGAGTAATCGAGTCGAGTAATCAAATTAGTAACAGTAGTTCCACCTCGTGAAATTCTAACAATGCAAAGGTTACAAATAGCCACTATTGCTGTCATTGTCACCCGATTCAAAGTAATTCTACACAAGAGACAACATGAATTGTAAGCTAAAAGCTGATGCGTTTTTCCGCCCCCTTTTGACAGAAAATATTCAGCCCTGATCATCTGCTGTTTTTTTTTTTTAAATCAGCAGAGCAGACGTTAACTTTTATCAGCCAATACTGATGTCTGGCCAATACATCATTGCATCTCTACTTTCAAGGTAACTTTATCACCCCATTAATTAACGAGGTTTGTTACCACCACAGCAATGTAAGAATGTATGTAAAATATGTTCAACCTTTCCGTGCGTTAACAATGCGCGTTAACAATGCACGTTGCCAATGCTCATTGGCCAAGCGCATTGGTAAAGCGTATGTGTACTTATGTAAAGTATGTTTCTGGGCAAATGTTTGCATGCCTTTTGCATTTTTCCTGAATACTTAACAACAAACACACAAAAGCATTTATGTATATTTATTTACATAAATGTATTTAGTGGACACTAATCCAAAGTAACTTAATATTTAGGAAACATACAAACACAAGCAATTAATCATAAGGAGCCATTGTAAGGAGCCAACAATTCTGGTAGTGCTGTAATAAAAAAAATAAAATAAATAAAAGAAAGGACCGGAATGGTGCAAAGCTAGAGAACAGATCTGTGAGGCATCTGCAGTTAAATACAGTGTTTTTTTTACCCACAGCATTTAATAATTTTCAAAATACCTTCACCAAATATCTCAAAATCTGAGACAACCTTAGTTAAAATACCATTCGTAAATATCATGAGCTTCTCTATATTCCTTGTGTCTTCCTACATGATCACAGGCAGTGCAAATAGCCAGAATAAACTCTTGATTCTGTAGTATTAAATGAGGCCTTTCAGACAAATGTTTCCTCCAGTTAAAGAACCTGTGTTCCCTGTCAAAAGCTACACTTAATGCTGCACTTGATTAAGTGCTTATGGGAACGTCTTTAGAAGTGACCAGCTGTGAATATGTGCGCAACATGTCAATGAAATTGACTAGAACCTTTATAGCCTCTGTTGGTGACATCATCAGAATGCGCCAGTACCAGGGGCTATAAATAGATGTGCCACAGGTGCATCATCAGGTCTTTTGTCTTCAGACCACTCTGTGTTGTGTTTGTGCTTCTACAGCTTCTCAAGCTCTCTATTATTCTTCTGATAGGAGTTAGATTTGTCAGGCAGTGTGCAGAAAACTTTCTCTTTCTCTGTCATTCAAGTGTGGAAAAGACAAAAGAAAGTAAAAAGAAAAAGAAAAAAAAATGAGCGATCAACAAAGCAAACGGTGTGTGTTTCCATGCTTACATCCTATGGCTGAATCAGACACACACCAGTTTTGTTTTGTTTGTTTGGGGGAAGAGCACACTGCTCTTGCGTTGGAGCGAGGCGAGTGTAAGCATTGTGAGCTGTTCACATTGAAGACGCTGCGCGCACGTCTTGCTTACTTCCAAAAGCCAGCACCCACCATTCCATCGTGGGGCTCGTGTATGGATCTGGCTAAGGAGCAAGAGACGGGTCCGTCCCTATCGCTCGCTCTCTCTCCAGACCCAGTTTGTCCCTCGCGTGATCTCAAAGCGCGCTCCGGCGCCTCTTCAGTTCATTAGGGGGATGATGAATCTCTCGGGTCTGCGGACTTTGAGTTGCCTACCTCTGAACGTTCACGTGATAAAGCAGTTGAGGAATTTCTCGATGTGGTTACTCATGCGGTGGCCAGATTACAGCTAGACTGGCCACACGAACAAGAGACCCCCAAACAATCGAAACTAGAAGACAGATTTCTGTCTGGTGGCCAGGAGAAGGGAACACAACATCAGTCTCTCCCCTTCTTTGAAGATCTCCATGACAAGTTAACTCGTTCATGGGGGAAACCTTATACTTCCCATATCTTTGTGCCTTCGAAGTTGACATATTCGACTATTGTGGGTGCTAAGGCACGGGGGTATTCGATGATGCCACAGGTAGAAGAGATGCTCGTGGGCTATCTCTCGCCTGGTTCGACATCATCATTAAAAAGACCAACTCTCCCCACAAAGCCGTGTAGAACCTCCTCAATGCTTGTGGGGAAAGCTTATCAAGCAGCAGGTCAGGCTGGTGCTGTGCTATGCACCATGGCAGTGTTACAGGCATACCAGGCTGATCTGTTGAAGGACCTGAGTGCGGGGAGTACAGTCAACGAGGAAGCATTCTCAGAGCTTCGTCGAGCCACAGATTTATCTCTCCGTGCAACCAAGCAGACGGCTCGTGCTATCGGCCTTTCAATGGCTGCTTTGGTCAGCACAGAGAGGCATCTGTGGCTAAACTTCACGGGCATTAAGGATAAGGACAGAGTATTCCTACTTGATGCCCCGGTCTCACCTTCCGGCCTGTTTGGCGATTCGGTGAATACAGTCGTCACCAGGTTTCGGGAGGTGAAAAAACACGAGGAAGCCTTTGTGCAATTCCTTCCTCGCTGCATTCAGGGGGAGGGGCTACCGGCCACCCAGCCTCGTCCTTCTAGAAGGGAGACTCAAAAACTGAGTGTGGCGAGTCGCGCTCCCCCTTGTAAAGATTGGGGACCGGCTCGTCGCCATCAGCAGCCTCCAAAGCAAGACCACAGGACCATTATTTCCAAAAAGAAGTCCTGGAGGTCTTGCGCTCAGCATTGTGGGGGTAGCCCCCCTTGGGATGGGGCTCGCAAAACATCTACCCACTCCTTCCCGACACCCCCATGAAACCTCTCCATCCCCACCGCCTCTGGTGTTTCAGGGGGCAGCGGTTTCCAGCTAAATGTTGAGTGTTCCGATGCTTCCTGTTGTCGCCCAGGACACGGAACACTCAACATCCCCTCAACGGGAAGTATCAAAGTTGGTATCCATTTCAGAGAACCTGGCAGCGTGGAAGCTACTACCAGGTATTTCTATGTGGGTCCTAAAGACAGTAGAAAAGGGCTACAGAATTCAATTCGTTCACCGTCCTCCGCGTTTCAACGGCGTGGTCCCCACTACCGTAAAACTGGAACAAGCACATTTACTGTCACAAGAGCTGCAATCTCTTCTGGTCAGAGGGGCCATAGAACATGTTCCCCTTCCAGAGAGAGAATCAGGTTACTACAGCAGATACTTCCTGGTTCCCAAGAAGGATGGGGGATTGCGTCCAATTTTAGATCTTCGAGGCTTGTACCGCTCAATCAAGGCGCTCAAGTTCAAGATGCTAACTGTCAAGACGATCGCGTCACAAATTCAACATTGCGATTGGTTAGTCACGATCGATCTCATGGACGCATACTTTCATATAGAAATACTGCCACAACACAGGAAGTTCCTGAGGTTTGCTTTCGGGGGCGAAGCTTACCAATATCGGGTTCTTCCATTCGGCCTAGCCTTATCACCTCGCACATTCACAAAGTGCATGGATGCAGCACAGGCTCCATTGCAACTCCAGGGCATCCGCATTTGGAATTACATAGACGACTGGCTGGTACTAGCACAATCGCAAGAACTGGCATTATAGCACAGAAATGTCATCTTAGCTCATCTAGTTTCTCTGGGGTTGAGGCTCAATGACAAGAAAAGCATTCTTTCTCCTGCCAGAGAATGACATATTTAGGGATCGTATGGAATTCGATCACGATGCGGGCACAGTTGTCTCCCACTCGAATCGAGACCATTCAGAATACCCTGAGCAAAGTCAGGCTAGGGCAAGATCGTACTGTTCTTCAGTATCAACAAATGTTAGGTCTCATGGCATCTGCGTCCTATGTGATCCCTATAGGCCTTTTGCATATGAGACCGTTTCAGTTGTGGCTCAAAGCCAAGGGATTTCATCCAAGGGCCAATCCCCGAAGGCAGATAAGGGTTACCCGCCATGGGCTACGTACCCTCTCTATGTGGCTCAGACCCCGGTTCCTCGCCTTGGGTCCCACTGTAGGTGCGTCTTGCCGTCGCAGAATGTTAATGACAGACGCCTTCCTGTCGGGCTGGGGAGTGGTCTTAAGTGGTCGTCCAGCTCAAGGGGAATGGGAGGGTCATCAGCTGAATTGGCACATCAACTGTCTCGAGTTGATGGCTGTATTTCTGGCCCTGAAGTACTTCCTCCAGCATCTGAGAGGCTGCCATGTCCTGGTGTGGGTGGACAACACAGCGGCAGTCTCTTACATAAATCACCAGGGAGGTCTGCGGTCGCGCCAGCTAAACGGACTAGCGCGGCAGATTTTTCTTTGGGCCCAGGGCAAGGTCTTGTTATTCAAAGCAGTATATATCCCTGGATGCCTGAATGTGGGAGCGGATTTACTGCCCAGACAGAAAATACTGACGGGAGAATAGAAACTCCACCCCGAGGTAGTAAAACAAATCTGGTTAAAATTTAACAAAGCAGAGGTAGACCTCTTCGCCTCCCTACAGACAGCGTAATGTCCCCTCTACTTCTCTCTGAGTCACCCAGCCCCCCTGGGTCTGGACACGATGGTGTATGTGTTTCCTCCGTTTTCTCTGCTCCCGGGAGTTCTAGCCAGAGTTCGTCAACAAGGATCTTGCCTCTTACTGATAGCGCCGCGTTGGCCGAACAGAGTATGGTTCTCGGAGATAATGTCTCCTCGACGGCTCGCCTTGGGTGATACCGGAGAGGAGGGACCTTCTGTCTCAAGCGCAGGGGACAATATTTCGTCCCCAGCCCGAGCTGTGGAACCTTCATGTTTGGCCTCTGAAGGGTACCAACTGAGGGACATTGGGTTTTCACCTTAAGTTATTGAGACCATTCTGAGTGCTAGGGCTCCTTCCACTAGAAAACATTATGCCAATAAATGGGGTGTCTTTGAAAGGTGGTGCACTGCACATAATGCAGATCCAGTTAACTGCCAGATTGCTTCAGTTCTGGACTTCCTGCAGGAGAAATTATCAGTAGGCACATGCCCCGTCACTCTCGGGGTTTATGTGGCCGCTCTGTCGGCTTGCCACGCCTTGATTGACAGGGTGCCACTGGGGAAACATCCTTTGCTCGCTCGCTTCATTCGTGGGGCCATGCAACTGAGGCCTCCCGTTAGAACCAGGATCCCTTCATGGGACATAGCTATAGTCCTTGAGGGTCTGGTTGAGACCCCCTTTGAACCTCTAGAGTCGGTGTCTGACAAGCTCCTGACTCTAAAGATGGTTTTGTATGGTCTTATGGCTATCACTTCTTTAAAAAGAATTGGGGATTTGCAGGCTCTGTCTGTCTTGCCATCCTGCTTAGACTTTGCCCCAGGAATGGCAAAAGCAATATTGCATCCTCATCCTGACTACCTGCCTAAGGTTCCTTTCTTGACCGTACATCCGGTCATTCTTGAGGCTTTCTGTCCTCTGCCGTTCACAACGGCGGATCAGGAGAGACTTCACAGACTGTGTCCAGTCCGTGCTCTTCAGGCCTACGTCCACCTTACTAGCCGGTGGCGTAAGTCAGGGCAACTATTCGTTTGTCATGGGGCCGTAACAGGGGGGCGGCTGCCACAAAACAGACAATGTCACATTGGGTGAGGGATGCTATTGCCCTTGCCTATGAGGTGCGTGGACAAGCTTCGCCAGTAGGCATCAGGGCTCATTCTACCAGGAGGGTCGCTTCTTCTAAAGCTTTGGTGGGGGGTGCCCCTCTGCAGCATGTTTGTAATGCGGCAGTCTGGTCCTCTCCGCACACATTCATACGATTTTATAGTTTGGATGTTCATGCCACTCCGGGCTCTCACGTCCATGAGTCAATGTCACAAGCTCATGTCTGAGACCTTTCGCGCTCTTGTGAGCACACACTACACAACCGTAAGGGGTCCAGACACCCACAGTGCGGCGTCGTAGGTATTCTCGTTCCAATAAGCACTTAATCAAGCGCAGCATTAAGTGTAGCTTTTGACAGGGAACGTCTCGGGTTACTTGACTGTAACCCTTGTTCCCTGAAAAAGCGGAATGAGATGCTGCGCTTCATTGCCGTACTGATGATGTCCCAGGACTGCTCTTCAGACAAATATACCTGATGATGCACCTGTGGCACATCTATTTATAGCCCCTGGTACTGGCGCATTCTGATGATGTCACCAACAGAGGCTATAAAGGTTCTAGTCAATTTCATTGACGTGTTGCGCACATATTCACAGCTGGTCACTTCTAAAGAGGTTCCCATAAGCACTTAATCAAGTGCAGCATCTCGTTCTGCTTTTTCAGGGAACAAGGGTTACGGTCAAGTAACCCGAGACAATATGCATCATCATCCAGGTCTACCTGCTTCAGATATTCTGCTAGTGACTTTGCGTCTAGGAAGTCATCCACATAAATGAAGGCGTCACCAGGAACACATTTTTCATAATTCCTTCTGTCAGGACCCATTACCACAGAGACAGTACCTACTGCAAGTGGTCCATTTAACTGGACCAAGACATCATATTTATTGATTAATTCATGGAATTTGTACATTTCTAAAAAAAAAAAAAAAATTTTTTTAAAAATGATGAAAACTAATAAGTTAAAAATTGAAAAAGTAATACTTTTGTAATTTACCAACTAAGAAGGTCCTCTGTATAATTAATTAGCTAAGAGACTATTTCTTTCATATGTACAGTAAGTAAAATGAACATAACTGAAATATACACAAATGAATTGGAATCAAATCGAGAGCTTGCGAATCGGAATCGAAGTTACGAGCTTGGGGGGGGGGGGGCGTGGTCATACAAGCTCGTACTGCCAC
The DNA here is from genome assembly GCF_019703515.2 of Myxocyprinus asiaticus. Lineage (NCBI taxonomy): Eukaryota > Metazoa > Chordata > Actinopteri > Cypriniformes > Catostomidae > Myxocyprinus > Myxocyprinus asiaticus. Next base: position 3,311,345 of record NC_059367.1, on the reverse strand, counting down.
TGCTACTAAGTATCGTGAGCCCGCATTGAAGTAATGTAGGCAGTAACATTATATAATGTCATAATTTATAGAAAATCTTGACATTGAATTACACTGATCCAGTTTCTCAAGTTCAATTCAAAATGAAAATTATGTAATTTACTCACTTCCATAACATTCCAAACACATATGGCCATGACCTTTATGACTATCTTTCATGGAAACAAATGGAAGTAATCTGAAGGTTTTGCTGGCTGTTGCTTAAGTAATCTTCACTGAAAATCTGTCCTTGCAGAGAGCAGTTAACCATTGTTAACAGAATTAACTCAATGATCATAAACAAGGACTACTGATAATGATAATATGCTCTAGCTTTATTTGAACGTGTTAAATGGTATACATTCAAATAGATAAATATAGCTGCATGCAGCAACTACAGCACATCAGCAAGAGATCCATCATACTGTAAGTTAAATTAATAGTATATACCATCCCCAGCAATGACTTTTGGTAATAATAATAATAATAATAATAATAATAATTTAAGCGATAAAAAGATTTACTTGTAACACACTACAATTGATTATAACTGTTGACTAGTAGGTGGTGCCATCAGTTATACTCAGGGCATGGTGTTGATAACGTGTACCAAGTTTCGTTTCAATAGGTCAAAGCGTTGTAAAGATACAGTCTCACTTTCTATTTGGCTTGTTTGCAGTTACATTTGTGAGCCCACTTCTCTGCAATTATTTGGAATATTAAAAATCTAAACGATAACTTTTGTGTGCCTTGGTCTAAAGATCATATGAGTGAAATTTGGTAAAGATTGAACAAGATTTCAAAATGGCCAATGCGCAAAATTGCCAACCCAGGAACATTCTGTATCATTTGTCTCTGTAAAGAGACCAGTGCCATGATTTTAGGCCCAACTGTAAAAAAGTTATAGGCAAAAATAGCAATTTTTCCAAAACTACACATGCACCCACAGGTCATTGTGGTGATGAAACGTATCAAGTTTCCTTCCTCACTTCCTGTTTGGCATCCTCGTTGTCACATTCTCAAAAATGGTTTCAATACAACAAAAGTTATGTTTTGTATGGCTCACTCTGAAGGTCATCTGAAATATTTGATGTTTATAATGATACAATGTCTGTAACATCTCCATGCCATGTCACAGGCGTGCCTCGGCCTGCTCCATGCCACGTCACAGCCACGCCTCGGGCTGCTCCATGCCATGTCACAGCCACGCCTCGGCACGCCTCGGCCTGCTCCATGCCATGTCACAGCCACGCCTCGGCCTGCTCCGTGCCAGGTCACAGCCACGCCTCGGCCTGCTCCGTGCCAGGTCACAGCCACGCCTCGGCCTGCTCCATGCCAGGTCACAGCCACGCCTCGGCCTGCTCCATGCCAGGTCACAGCCATGCCTCGGCCTGCTCCATGCCAGGTCACAGCCACGCCTCGAGTCTGCTCCATGCCAGGTCACAGGCCCGCCTCTGCTCCACGGTCCCGGCCTGCCTCTGCTCCATGGTCCAGGTCCATCCCTGCCACATTCCATGAGCCAGTGCCCATCCCTGCCACATTCCATGAGCCAGCGCCCATGCCTGCCACAGCCAACGAGCCAGCGCCCATGCCTGCCACAGCCAACGAGCCAGCGCCCATGCCTGCCACAGCCAACGAGCCAGCGCCCACGCCTGCCACAGCCAACGAACCAGCGTTGCAAGCCTCGTCCGTCCCAGAGCCAGCGTTGCAAGCCTCAACGGCCATGTTGCCATTCCTACCTCTGGCTCTGCCTTGCCATGTTGCCACTTCTACCACGTCATGCCATGTAGTCACGTCAAGTTGCCACGGCCACCACCTCCCTTGTGTTTTCCAAGATTCCCCTCCTCACCCAGCTCCCTATTGAACTCTGTGTTTATGTTTGGGCATCAGGAGCCTCCCCTTGTTGGGGGGATATGTCACGTTTAAATGTGTTTTTTTTTTTTTTCATGCCTTCAGGTCCTTTATTTTGAAATTTGTTCACTTCCTTGTCTAGTCATGTGATTATCCCATTCCCGCCATGTTTCATGTGTTTTGTTCTCATTGGTTCCTTTGTTTATTAGTCTTGTCTTGTTATTGGTTCATGTTTCATTTGTCTTGTTATATTGTTATCAGTCTTGTATTTTCATTGGTGGTCTTGTTAACTTGTTACCCATGCCAGAGTATTTATAGCCCTTATGTTTGGCTTTGTCTTTGTCGAGTATTGTTTTGGTGTAGCGTTGACAAGTCGTTTATGTCTTTTTGTTTTCACATTGTATTTACGGTTTTTGGATTTCACGTTTGTACATAAACTGCACTTGGGTTCTTCTCATCTTCGTCTGCCTGTCATTGCCATCAACATTACAGAACCTAAGGGAATTCATTTGGTTGAGCCTTTGGCAGAAAGTAGAGATATTGCTAATTAATTAAAAAAAAAAAAAATATGAGATTCGATACACATGATTTTGATGATGAGTGCATAGAGCAAAGATCTAAGTTAAAAACAGAGGAACATTTTCAGATTGCTAAAGCCGCAGTCTTGAGAGCCTTGCAAACAACCCCATTTAATAAAGTTTAGGGCCTGATAAAGTGGAAGAGTTTTGAAAGCTTGTGCTTATCAGCTTTGTGACATTAGTCATTTTATTTTTCAGTCCTTGCTGGAAGAGTCCCCACAGTTTGGAAAAAATCTATCATTGTTCCTATTCCCAAAAAAGCAAATGCCACGCAAATGAAAGATTTTAGACCGATTTCTCTTACATTGTTATTAATGAGGTGTTTCAAAAGAACTATTAAACCCTTGATCATAAAGTACACTAGTCAGTTACTTGATCTGCTACAGTTCGCTTACAGGAGTAATAGGAGTGTGGAGGATGCCACTCTAATACTCCTGAATTTCATATATAAGCATGTAGGTTCGGGTAAGACACATGCCCGTTTATTATTTATAGATTTTTCATCAGCTTTAAATACCACATCTTTTAGCTGAAAGATTGTTGTCTGAATTTGATATTCCTAAGAGTTTAGTTGGTTGGATTTTAGAGTTTTGGACCAAAAGATCTCAGAGTACGAGTTAATGGAGAATAATCCCGGGAGATTTATTCCTCAGTGGGTTCCCCTCAAGGTTGTATTCTTTCACCATTGTTATTGATTCTGTACACTAAGTGTAGAAGTCAACATTCAGGTAGGCATATTATTAAATATATGCTGACGATACAGTGGTTCTCAGTCTTTTGGAACGGGATGAAATGCATCATGGGCCCATTTAAGTTATTTTCTGGAATGGTGTGAGAGATCCTTTTTACAAATTGATGTTGATAAAACTAAAGACATGTTGATAGATCTTTACAGAAATGCCGATGCTCCAACAAAATTCATTATTGATTGTAAAGAAGTTGAGATGGTCAGTTCATACAAGTATCTTGGTACAATAATAGATAAGTTACAATGGGTGGAAAATGCAACCCTTATTGTCTCAAAAGCACAAAAGAGGTTATATTTACTTAGGAAGCTTAAGTCCTTTGTGGATAGATCTGTACTTATAATGTTTTACAAACCTTTTATTGAATCTGTTTTAATCTTTGCTATGATTTGTTGGTTTTATGGATTAAATGTTAAAAGTAGATCACAACTGCAGAGAATTATTAATCTGGGGTCAAGTATTACAGGCAAAGTACAGTTGGGGCTGTTTGTTTTATGTGAGAAAAATGTTCTAGGAAGGCTTTGAGTATTTTGGATGATTCTTCACATATTTCCAATTCAGAGTTTGAACTCCTCCCTTCGGGAAGGTGATATAGAGTACCTAAATGTAGGACTGTAAGAACCTCTAGATTTTTCATTTCTAAGGCAGTTATGTTGTGAACACATTCATGAAGCATGAAGAGGCAGATGTGTTAAATATAGATGGTGGACAGTGTATTGTAAATATGTAAATGTGTGAGAAGCGGATGTGCACATGTATAGATGTGTAGACATGTATTTATCTTCCTTTGGCTATGTGTTTAATGTCATATGTTAGTTCTGTGTTACTGTATATTTATGTCTTGTGATGGTTGGTAAATGTTTTGTGATGCTGCTCAAATTGCCTACAAAGGGACAATAAAGATTACTACTACTACTACTACTACTAAAATAATAATAATAATAATAATAATACTGTGAGTTTATTTACAGTAAAATAATAGAGATATGTTCAATTAACATTAAGAAAGTAATTCTTTAAATCTTAAAAAAAAAGTAGATAATAAGTCTCCAATAAATTCTAAAGATCTGGCTGAAGATCATGACTTCAACTAACAAGCAGGTTTTGATCAACTTTACTATGAAAATATTTTATATATATATATATATATATATATATATATATATATATATATATATATATATAAGTGCTGTTGTTTACAAATTATGAAAACCGAGGAAGAACATTTAGATCTAATATGCTGTAGAACTGTCATTGTACATAAAAATAGCCCTCTTTTAAGTGTAATACATTTAATTAGATTTTTTTTAAAGAAAACATCTACAACATTTTTTTGCGACAACATGCTTAAAGTGAATAGATGTGTGCAGGAATTCCATGCATTATGAAGACAGAACTTGCAGGAATTATTAGAGTTGTGCACCATATCACAAATCCAAATTCAACACTAAATTTTAGGTCCTTTAAATTCTTATATCTTAATATCTTGCATATTTTCTGATTTGGGTTTATAAGTAACATTGATAATTGTTCCGATTGAGCATTTATTTTCAACTAATTGATTTAGTTGGAGTACTTGACATAAATGGACAGCATACTGTTTTTTAATGGTTTAAAAATGTGAAATGTATCCCAGCAGTGTCCGCAGATGAATGTGCTCTTATTGTCCAGGAGATGGCGTTGTCGATCTGTGCATGCTTGTTTTACATGTCTATGGATGTGGAAACATGAATGTGTGTTTAAGTTAAAATACCTTAACTGCATAGCTGCACATCTGTTGTACAATTGCAGTCGGTGTTCTGTCGGTTATGCATGCCAGACTCAAACAATGTGTGTTGAATTTAAGTACTTTAGCTGTACATGAAGCATTAGAAGTGCAGGTAAGTTTTTTTTTTTTGTTTGTTTTTTTTTGCCACAGTCCCAAATAACAACTTTTTGATCCTGGTTTCAGGGAATGTTATTTTGTTTGTTATAAAAAAAATCTAACCTAAAAATAACCATTAGAGAATGTTCTGTATAAGGTCACAAACCTCCCTGCAACATTCTGGGAATGTTGATGTATGGTATAAAAATAAAAATAGCCACTAGATGATGTTTTGTAAGAGTTCTTATTAGGTTTTCACAAAAACCTCCTTACAATATACTGGTAATGTTACATTATGTAAAAAAACCAAAAAAAAACAAAAACAAAAGAAAGACAAACAAATCAAAATATAACAATTACATGTTCTGTATTGTTCTTTATGATTGAAGAAAATAAAACCTAAAAATAACCATTAGTGCATATTCTGTATAAATTCTTATGTTGTCACACAAAAACCTCTCTGAACATTTTGGGAATGTTACTTTATGGTTATTTAAAAACGAAACCTACAAGGAACATTTCTAGACTGTAAAAATAAAATAAATAACCATACTCTAACATTAGGGGAACATTGCTGGGATATAACTGATGATCAGCCATGAACCTAGTGGAACCTGCACATCTGTCATTCACAAAAGTTTTACCCCTCCCCTCCTCTTGCGTGTTGGTTTATACAATATTTTGTCTTATTTGATGATGCTTTCAGCTACCATTAAGAGTATAGTACTTTCAGCTTTTTTTTATTTCATTTTACTAAGTTTAAAACCCTTCTGAAGAATTCTGCAGATTTTCCCCTAAAATCAGTGCAGAGAATGCAAAAACATGTCTGCATATCCTGTCTAGGCCAGGCCTTGCTTTGTACCTGCTTTTTAGACTTTTTAACGTCCTTTGTGTGTCACTTGTAGGAATGGACTTCAGAGAGAAATTATCATTGCAAGCGTGGTTGGAGTCGTCAAAGACAGGTGAGAAATTATGCAGAACATAGTCGCGCATTTTCTCCTCTGCATCACTCTGGTGACCCAAAAGCCGGCGAAACCCATCTCTGCGTACACTAACGGACCCTATTAACTAGCCATCATGCACCTGCAACTGGGCATGCTACAGATAATTAGACCATTCTGCATACCATGACAACTTCTGTTTAAAGTCATCCCGAAAACGTGGCTCATTATATACGTGGGACGTCCTTTGGGTATGGCAATGCGGTGGTCTAATTGACACATCAATTTACACCGTTTGCGAGGTAATGTGAACATTAACAGAAGGACAAGTGAGACATTATAAAGCAATGCTTCAGCTGATGTCTCAGCTACAATGGAATAAATAGATGAGCACATTTTGTGAGTAGGCCTGAAATCGCTGCCCTTTGACATTCCAAGAGTCATCTGATATCTGATATCTATAAGGATTCTATTGTGTATATTGGAGTTGTTTACCTGAATTCAAGTCCCTTCTTTATTTATTCCTTCCTTCTTTCTGTTTTTCCTTCTGAGTTTTTTGTTTGTTTGTTCCTTCTTTCTGATGTTTCTTCCTTTCTTCATTTATCCATTCCTTCCTTCATTAATTACTTTCTCCCTTCCTTCATTTTCCCTTCCTTACTTTCTTCCTTCATTTTTTCTTTCTTCCATTCTTTGTGTTGTTCCTTTCATCCCTTCTTCCTTCATTTACATTTTTCATTAATTACTTCCTTAATTTATCTGTTCCTTCCTTCCATCCCTCCTAACTTCCTTTCCATTTTTCATTCCTTCCTGCATTCCTTTCTTCCTTCATGTATCCATTCCTTTCTACCTTCCTTCATTTATCCATTCCTTCCTTCTTTTCTTCCGTCCTTCTTTCTGTTTTTCCTTCCTTCGTTTTTCTTTTCTGTTGTTCATTCCATCCCTTCTTCATTTCTTTCAGTTTTATTCCTTCCTTTTTCCTTCCTTTTTCTGTTGCTCCTTCCATCTCTTCTTTCCTTTCCATCATTCCTTCCTTCCTTATTTCCTTTCTTTCTTTCTTTCCTTCATTTCTGCCTTCCTTCCTATATTTAGCACAGTTGAAATGTTGTATTGACAAAAAAGCACTTGTATAGTGGAAGCTGCTTTAGTCATCACTTGTTGCGTTTTGGTCTAAGTTTCCTAAAACACATTGTTTGGGCTCACTTTAGCTATTTTCTGTCAGTGCGCTCACCCACACTGCATTTGAATAATTGATGAATCTTAAAGTGGTTGTATGCAACAGTGGTGCTGATGAAGGCGAGGAAGGGACCTTTGTGTGTTTCCTGTGTCCCAAGGGGCCGTGCTTAGTTTTGCTGCTTACTCAGAACTGAAACCTTCATATCCAAGTGTATTGTGCTGACAAAGGGCAAATGGGATTCCATTTTACAGCAAACGATGCAAGATTGCACTATGACGCTTGAAACGAGTGCCAGGCAGAAAAAAAAAAAAAAAAAAAATGGTTTCCTTGTCATTAACAGCTCTACTTTGCATACATTTCAAACTGTTTGTAGATGAGGTAAAATTAATGAATCAAAAGATGATATTATCTCTCAGATTACTTTTGTCTGTAGAACTTTTTTTTTTTTCCCCCTCATTATATCTCTTTTGCAGCCAGTCAGATCACAGAACTGTCTTGTAAAAAGTAAAAGGTGTCTTGTTTAATTTGTCTCTTTTTCTTCTACTCATCTCTTTCTGACTCCCTTTGTCAGATTTAAAAACTTTTGATGGATAAGGGTAAAATAAGGTAAGGTGACAATATCACCTATTGGAAAGAAAAAATCTATCAACAATTGAGATCTCTCTAATACCTCAATAGTTTCTCCTAGACAGAAATTAGATTAAAGGGATACTTGCATAAGTCTCATACATAGATTTTTCTCATGAGAAAAAAGAAGACCCCATTAATCCCAAAAGTGTCTCCTTTAGAGTTTCGGAAGAAATCTCAACAATGTTTCAAACTGTGCTCAGATTTGCCGGGATACCAGAGGTCATAGATCTCGACAGGAGCTCAGGCAGTTCTCATCAGACTCCTCCAAGACCAAATTTTCTGAGCAATGCTATCAACATTTTGCTCTTTACTCTTACTGTATTGCCAGAATTGTCTCATTTTTGTCATTTTAGGAGAAACACCTAAGACACTTCAATGAAAACTCTCTTTGTGACTTGGCTGACTTAGGTTGGCTTCCTGTTCCTGTTGCTGACGGCATGCTACACAGGGTTTGTAGCTTGCTAGCCTGCTTAGCATTTTATTCTTATACATTCATCGTTTTATCCTTTGCCATTTTACTGCATGATTCAGGTTTTTCTACTGTTTTATCTGTGTGTATTTTACCATGTGCACCCGTTTCTCTCTTTTTTTTTTTTCGCTTGTCTACATCTCACGTCTCAACTGCGTGCATTTGTTTTATCCACTGTGTTTTACACGGATTATTGCATCAGTCTCAAACATCTTCTGATTAGGAACCACATAAATCTCAAACCCTCGCCGCTCAAGAACAACAACAACAAACAATTGCTGTAAGTCATGGCATCCGCTCATGTTATTGCTTCCTGCATTATATGCCACATGTTTACTATAGCTTCTTCCGTCAGCAGTGAGGGGTTTCCATGTGATAAATGTAAGGAATTAGTCAAGCTGACGGAGAAGATTAATGAGTTAGAGACATGCATTCAAACACTAGTGGAGGTCAGTGAGAAAGAGAAGCCGGTAGATCATGTTTCAGATGCTGGTAGTACACACACTTTGGTTCCGGCTGAAGAGCCCTCGCAGCAGGGCGTTTGGGTGATGTCTTGGCGTCATATTCGCTCAGCAAAGCAACACCACTCTCCCGTTCCTGTTGGGTTTCCAATCGATTCTCCCCACTCAGTGATACACCCACTGAGAATCATTTTGAAAGAGCCCTAATAATTGGTGATTCTATTGTAAGGAACGTGGAAATAGAGACTCCAGTCACTATTGTTAAATGCATTTTTCGGGTGCCAGAGCGTCTGACATCAGATAAAATTTACAATGCTGGCCAATGCTAAACGTAGATTTCCTAAAATTTTTATTCATGTCGGCGCTAAAGATGTCCGGCTTCGCCAGTCGGAGATCACTAGAGATAATGATAAGAGGTGTATGAACTTGCAAAAATGATGTCAGACACTGTAATATGCTCTGGCCCCTCCCTGCTCGTTGTGGTGACGAGGTTTATAGGAGATTAGTGTCACTGAATGGCTGGATGTCTGAGTGGTGTTTGGAGAATAGCATAGGATTTATAGACAGTTGAAAAGGTTTTTGGGGTAGACCTGACCTGCTAAAGAGAAACTGACTCCATCCCTCCAGGGAAGCTACTGCTTTCCTCTCTAGTAATTTGGCTCATTGTCATAATAATGATAGTATTTGATTAACTGGGGCCCAGGTCAGGAAGCAGACAATCTGGATAATCCGAACGTCTGCTAGCTGCCTTGAGATGTCACACAGGTCACATAAACTACAACACATAGAGACTGTATCACCTAGATATCTGTGACAGACTGTGTCTGTTCCCTGAACTACCAAACACAAAACTCTCACTAAATTATTTAGAAAAAATTTGATTTAGGTCACAAAAAAAAAAAAAAAAAAAAAATTGAAGATAAATATCAGGACTACTAAACATTAGACCTCTTTCTACCAAAGCACTAATTGTAAATGAAATTATTACAGATCATAGTTTGATGTGCTCTGTTTGACCGAAACCTGTCTTAAACCAGATGAATATATTAGTTTAAATTAATCTACTCCCCCAGGTTATTGTTATAAACATGAGCCTCATCTGAAGGGTCGAGAAGGAGGTATTGCTAAAATTTACAGTGAAGTTTTTGGTATTACTCAGAGGACAGGATATAAGTTTAAGTCTTTTGAACTTAGAATGCTTAATATGACACCATCAGATATAACTGATAAATCTCTGTCGTCTATTGCCCTTGCTACAGTATATAGATCACCTGGGACTTACTCTGGTTTCCTTGGTGAATTTGCAAATTTTATATCAGATCTAGTAGTTAAAGTAGATAGAGCTTTAATTGTTAGTGACTTCAACATTCACATAGATAATGAAAATTACACATTGGGATTAGCATTTATCGATATTCTCAACTCTCTTGGTGTCAGACAAAATGTGACAGGAACTCATCACCATAATCATACTATAGAAATTATACCGCAGAGTGATGACATCTCAGATAATTACCCCATCTCTTGTTTGCAGCGATCAGCTAATGTCACTTAATCTACACCACACTATCATTCAGGTAGAACTATTCTTTTGACCACTAAATATAGCTAGCCAAAAGGTCTAGAAGAACTTGATGTAATAACAGAAAATATAAATACAGTCTTCTTTAGCACTCTTGATGGTGTCACCCCCCTTCGAATAAAGAATATGAAAGAAAAAAGCCTTGCACCGTGGTACAATGATCACACTCATACTCTCAAGAGAGCAGCTCGGAAAATGGAGCGCAAGTGGAAGAATACAAAATTAGAGGTATTTTGCGGTGCATGGAAGGATAGTTTCTGTAGCTACAGATAGGCACTAAAAGCTGCCAGGTCAGCATATTTTAGCAAACTCATAGAAAATAACCACAACAATCCTAAGTGTTTATTCACTACTGTGGCTAAATTGGTTAGGAATAAAGCATCGACTGAACCAGATATTCCGTCGCAGCACAATAATAATTACTTCATGAATTTCTTTACTGATAAAATGTAAATAATCAGAAATAAAATTGGAACTATGCAATCAACTGTCACAGCACCTCAGAAAACAGTGTCTCATAATTTTGCTCACGAACAACTTCAGTCCTTCGCTGTCATAGGTCATGAAGAGCTAACAAAACTGATCAAAAAATCAAAAGCCACAACATGTATGTTATATCCAATACAAACTAAGCTCTTAAAAGAGGTATTCCCTCTTTTGTAATCTCAGAACCTCTTCTTAATATTATTAACTCCTCGCTATCTTTAGGACATGTCCCAAGAACCTTTAAATTGGCAGTTATCAAACCGCTTATTAAGAAGCCACAGCTTGATCCGAGAGAATTGGCTAATTACAGACCGATTTCAAATCTACCATTTATGTCAAAAATACTAGAAAAGGTAGTGTCCTCCCAACTACGTTCATTTCTACTGAGAAAATGTATATATGAAGAATTTCAGTCAGGACTTAGGCCCCATCACAGTACAGAGACTGCACTTATCAGAGTTACAAATGACTTGCTCTTATCATCTGATTGCGGCTGCATTTCTCTTCTAATGCTTTTAGATCTTAGTGCTGCCTTCGACAGCATAGATCATGACATTCACTTGAATAGGCTAGAGAATTATGTTGGCATTAGTGGACTTGCATTAGCATGGTTCAGGTCCTATTTATCAGACCGCTACCACTTTGTATGTGTAAATGAGGAATTGTCACATCAAACAAAAGTATGGAGTGCCAAAGGGATAAGTTTTAGGACCTCTGCTTTTCTCCTTATACATGCTTCCCCTGGAAGATATTATCAGGAATCATGGAATAAGTTTCCGCTGTTATGCCAACGATACCCAATTTTATATTTCTTCTAAACCCAATGAAAATTCACAATTCTCCAAATTAGCAGAGTGTATCAATGAAATCAAAGACTGGATGGTCAGAAATTTCCTTCTACTCAATTCCGACAAAACAGAGGTACTAATGATTGGACCAAAAACCTCTAAAAATAATCAGCTAAAGTATAATTTGACTCTCGATGGATGTACTGTTACGCCGTCTTCTACAGCAAAGAACTTAGGTGTTATATTTGATATTAAAGATGATGACAAACTAAAGCCAGTACCAGCCAGACATCATTTCAGTCTTTTGACTTCAAAGGATGAACTGATGCCAACTCCAACTGTAAGACATGGGATACTTCATATGCCACTGCCTGAACCTTGGATTTAGAATGGACCTCACCGAATCTCACCGAAATGACCTGCAAGTTGAACTGCGATGCACCTCATTAATCTCTGCCTGCATCACCTTTGTCTAGTGATGGACTACACTCTTGAAATGGAATACATAGACTATAATTGAATTGCCAACAAAAGCCTTCATCAGCCAACTAACAAAGGACAATGCATCTATGTGAACTTCTGCAGTTAATCCAGGATGGATTTCAAAGACATTAGTCATTAATCTTAAAGTAAAAAAAAAAAAAAAAAAAAAGAGATGTTTTTTTTTTTTAAACAATGGACTTCAATGCTTAATTTACAAATTTAAAACCATGACTTGCACTGCACATAAATAACTAATATTGCCATTATATTCATGTTGTTTAGCCAGAGGGAACTTGCCCCCACAGTGAGCCTGGTTTCTCCCAAGGTTATTTTTCTCCATTAACCAACATCTTATGGAGTTTTGTGTTCCTTGCCACAGTCACCTTCAGCTTACTCACAGGGGTTCTAAATACAATTATTATTTAATTATTTAATTTCTATACACAATTTACAGTTATATTTAATCAAACTGCACAATGATCACTTAATAGACTTCATAGTTATTACAGTTTCATTTTTTTTAATGCATGATTTCCTGTAAAGCTACTTTGAAACGATGTGTGTTGTGAAAAGCGCTATACAGATAAAAATGACTTGACTCTATTAACCAAACTAACCTAAAACCAGCTCTTATTTTTGTAACATTTCCCTTAAAGGGATATATCACCCAAAAATGAAAATTCAGTCATGGTTTACTCACCCCTGTGTTGTTATAACCCTGTATGACTTTCTTTCTTTTTCTTAACACAAAGGGACAAATTGTGAAAAATATTTGTTCTCAGTGATGTCACAATGGCAGTTTATGGTGTCCACCTCTTCAAGCTTCAAAAGGACACAAAAGTATAATTCTGAAGTCTAATAAATTATTCCATGAGACTCATGATTGTTATGAAAGCATACAATAAGGTTTGGTGAGAAACAAACTGAAATATAATGTATTATTTAGTGAAAATGTTCACTGACCGTTGATCTGTGCATGTTCATGAGTCTGCATGTGAGCTTTAGAGCTCTTTGCATGAGAGCAACATTAGTTGTGCAGCATGCGCAAGATGGGCCGTTCAAGCGAAAACTCGTTTTGTTTTGCTTCAACAGGACCACCAGTGATATTAACAACAGAAAACACAACAAAGCTTTTTTGAGACCCTGCTCAAGAATTGCTCAACGACTGCCCTTACTCACACATTATACCTTATTCAAAGACCCGAAAGCAGTCGCGGAACACAGACAATCGCCTCATGCTCGCACCACGCATCGCATTTTGGGCTGGTCCCAGTTCATAGCAGAGAGGGTTAACGGGTGCAACGGCAAATATAGAAACCAAGTGATCAACAGAATGTCCCATTGCTCATCGCAGCTGCTTAGTACAAAAACTCTGATAAACTTATAAAAGATAACTTTTATTGCATTTCGTTTGGTGTCTGAGTAGGACACAGTGTGACTGTAGCTACCTTCAGCCCCATCTCACTGTTTGATGGAGGACTTCGGTTCCAAAAAATAAGGCTGGGCATAGAAATGCATCAATTCTTCGACTACAAACTCTTCAAACATGTTTGTAAGTTCTGTTCTCTGGTTTGTGTGCAGCTATGTTGTGTTTTCTGTTGTTAATATCGCTGGTGGTCCTGTTGAAGCAAAACAAAACAAGTTTTCACTTGAACGGCCCATCTCGCGTGTGCTGCATAAATACTGTTGTTCTCATGTAAAGAGTTCAAAAGCTCACGTGTGGACTCCTGAACGTGCACAGGAGATCAACAGTCAATGAACATTATTACTAAGTAATACATAAAATTTTGGCTTGTTTTGCACCAAACCTTATTGTATGCTTTCATAACAATCATGAGTCTCATGGAATAATTTATTAGACTTTTGAGTTATACTTTTGTGTTCTTTTGAAGCTTGAAGAGGTGGTCACCATAAACTGCCATTGTATGACATCACTGAGAACAAATTTTTTTCACAATTTCTCCCTTTGTGTTAAGAAAAAGAAAGTCATATGGGGTTATAACCACACAGGAGTAAGTAAACAATGACTGAATTTTAATTTTTGGGTGAACTAATCCTTTAAAGGTTGTTTTCAAACACCTTATATACAATGGCTATAGTGCTGCTTATTGGTCATTAGCTGTTATTAGCTGTTTTGTTAAATATTCAAGGAATTGGTATTTATATTTTTTCATTATACACAAATACAGTCCAGTGTGGTCAAATATACTAAATATGTCAAAGGTCCCTAATGTAAATCAATACCTAACAGTAATAAAGATTATTTTTAAGTCCTCTTAATTAGGTCCCACGGGTATTGAAATTTTCTCATGCAATGCCATCTCTTAATCTGGTTTTACAATTGCAATTGATACCCTCCCTAAATACAACTGGACATTGATACAATATACACTAGGCCTTTGCAGCCAACACGTATCATATAGGTGCGAACAAGGCCTGTGTTAAGAGATGTAAAAGCATTCTGACATGAAATCAATGTACTCCCCTGCCGATACACGGCTCGCCATCACTCCAGCTGCCTCACACGCAGCCGGCCAAGCCCACATCGCTCCTGACACCCCTCACACCAGCGCTGTGGCAGATGGCAGCCAGGAGTGGAGTGGGAATACTGCTGCCGAGAACAACCAGCCAAGGGCTATCCGAGCCAGGCATCCTCCCCAAAAGGTTCTCCGTTGGGTGGGGTGCCGAGAAAGACCCTCCACCATCTCTTGATCCAGAATTTGGGCAACTACAGATGGGCTCTTAAAAACAGGCTGCAGTATTCCATTGAGCAGGGAGGGAATGCGATCCCCAAATCTATGCTGATAGTGTTTACTGACAATTGCTGATTTTGGCAGCTCAGAGATCTGTAACAGGCTGCTTTATGAATTTTGTGTGTGTGTTTGTGTTAGTGCCTCAACGGGAATCGATATCCTTCCACCCCGCTCTCCTTCCAAGCAGTCAATCTTTGTGAACTTCGACAGCTCTTGAAAACTCCTGCAAATGATTATCAATCCCCACGTATTATTAGGAGACTAAAACAAGGGGGTTACTGAAGAACAACAACATCATACCGGGGTGAGAGGCAGGTCAAGGTGGGGTAGGGTGCTAACCTAAGCATTTTACGAGGAGGATATTCTTTAAGGGCCAGAAAATTGAGAATCTCGGGCGCTCTAGGGCTAACAAACAAGCAGTCATGGCCCATGATGCAGATGGCATGCTGCCTCCCACTGTTTTGTGTTTCCATTTTGTGTTTCATTGCCGTAATGCATCGGGCATCTGAGAGGTAATGATTCTCAAACCGCTAACAGGTATTTCTGTCAAACCGATTACTGTCAGCTCTCATTGATTTGTGTTGCCTTTAAAAATAGCCCATTTCCCTTCTCGCTAGCAGATCAGATCTATAATTGGGTCCGCATAAATGATTCAGATGAGGTGCTTGCCTCGTTTCTTTCTCTCTCATGCCCCTCATCAGTTTCACCCCCTTCCTCCTCTTTCATTAGCAATTCAGCAGACTTGCTAAAACCACGGGGTGCCCCATTCCCGTCACCCCTGACTCGATGAGTCAAAGCCCCCGTCCTGCCCAAAGATGTGGTCAATCTGTGCAACAAATCACCCAAAATGGTGCCATTGCTCTCTCTCCAAAGAGCAGTTATGGAAACCGAAATGGAACATAGGACTCTTCGAAACACAGTAAACGCCTGATATCTGCTCTAATTGGGTAGAAAAATGAAGCCTCATATTCATATTTGCTTATTTGTTGCTCCAAATGAGTCTATTGAAAATACCTAATAGCACACTCCACAAACTGACTGTTGAGGGGGAGCTGAAATTGGCAGTCATTGTCACAGGAAAGAATCATCAGCAGTTGCTTTACCTGATTTTGTCCTGCGTCCTCTCTGATAGGAAAGTGTTTACCGATGCCAGATGCTTAAAACCAGCAAAGCTGAAGAAAAACATCATAGACAGTTGGTTGAAAAAAGTAAATTTCTGAGATCATGTCAGATCTTACCAGAACAGATTCTTGCAAATATGGTTCATACAAACCTTTTAATTAAGATATTTTGGTCAGTGACATAACATTTTACTTATCAAAAGTACATTACAAATGCAATCACACAAAACAAGTACTTGAGTACACATCATCTATGATGAACTATGATGATCAATTACTGAGTTCAAAGTAATTGTGATATTTTTTCTGAGGCTTAAATTGTTTTGTTTTTTTGTTTTTAAATCATGTGGTGTATTCATTTTGTTATCCGAAAAAACAAAACAAAACAAAAAAAACAGAGAGGACCCTTTTAGACCCTCAAAACTGTTTATGTAGCCTTAAACAAATTTGTCATATAATTTGTTTTATGAAAAACATTTAAAAGAGAACTTTTTTTATATTCCTGACTCAAAAATGTATGGTATTTGTTAAAAAATGTGTACACAAACATATATTCAAGAAGCAAGGAAATTATTTAAATACCTTTTAATTGATTGTTACACCACATTACATTTCTAAAGTCATCAGAGAATTTTTTTGTAGAAAAATACTATAAATTAGGTGTGGGTAAAATTATAGATTTTCCGATGCATCGCAATCTTTGTTTGAACGATCTCTATATTGATTCTCAAATCCCAAGATCGGTCTTTTACTCTATGCGCAACCCTCTTCTACAAAGCGAGGAAATCACTTGTATTAGCAACCAAATTTCATGCTATGTGACTAAAATGTATATTGTCAACTGGCTTGTAAATGTTTAGATTTCACTTACCAGTGACTGTGTAGTATAGTGGTGAAGTATTAAGCAGTGAGATCCTTTCACTACGTGTTGAGAGTAATAGCTGTTACGTATAATGTGTGTGTCCAAAGACAAGATCCACATGACTGATTTGTCATAGAAAAATGTCTCTTTTAATACCCTTTCTGTTCTCAGTTGTTGATCAAAAACAACAAAAAAAGAAAAATTTAATTATAATCACACATAGGACAGATGAGGTAAAGCCGTTCGAGTCTCAGACCTGTTTACAGAAATGCAGTCTTTCCTAAAGAGACAGTATGGGTTTTTAACACGTGTTTAACAAATCAATGTCAATACCTATAAATAGTACAAATTATGTTATTAAATAAACATGTAACAAAAATAATTTATGCAATACATGGATTTTTTTAATAAGCTAAAATGTGACCAAAATGATTAAAAACTAATAAAATATAATTAGTGAAATGAATATTTTCATAATGTACCTAGTTAGAAGGTTCCCTGTATAATTAACAGCATTAGCTGGCAGGAAATTTCTTTCATATCTAAGCAAAAGGGACATTATAACTGATATATACCCATATGAATCAATATCGAATCGAGAGCTTGTGAATCGAATCGGAATGGGAAATCTGTACCAATACCCAGCACTACTATAAATCAGTTAAAAAATTTGCGAAACCAACATGGACACAAAGATTACTGTGATGAGGAGGAGGGCATGGCCGGGCCGTTAGGAAGGACGCCTGCCGCTGAATCATCCCAATCAGCCGGGAGTGGTATAAAGAGGAGCCGGAGACGCCAGTTCGAGAGAGAGAGAGAAGCACACAGAGTTGTGTATGTGTGTCAGTGTTTGTGTTGTGTCTGATTAAAAGTCTTTGTGATTGTTCATCCTATTCTCACCTCCTCCTTTCCGATAAGCAAGAGACCTTTTTGTTACACTGGTGCTGAAACCCGGAACTTTGGAGGAATGTGGGTGGGTGGCATGGTCGGGAACCGGAGTGTTTTTTCTTTCCCTTCTCTCTTTTTCTTTTCTCTCTCTCTCTCTCTCTCTCGGGCTCTCCCACCCTCTCTTTCTCTCTCCGCTCTCCCTCCCCTCATCCTGCTCATGTTCCCAGGAAGCGGGGAAGACCAGCAGGCAGTAGAATGGCCAGAAGGGCAACACATCCCCTTCAGGGGCGGTAGTACTTCAGGCCAGATGGTTCCCCGGCCTGAATCATTGGGGGTATGTGAAGAGGAGAAGGGTGTGGCCGGGTCGTAAGGATGGATACCTGGTGCTGAATCATCCCAATCAGCCAGATAAAGAGGAGCCAGAGATGCCAGTACTTGAGAGAGAGATGCATGGGTAGTTGTGTGTGCACGTCAGTGTTTGTTTTGTGTCTGATTAAAAGTCTTTGTGATTGTTAAAAAAAAAAAAAACTCACTCTCCTGGGGCCGGTTGCACCAGCTATACATACGTTACAACTTAGAGTAGTTGTGGTGTAAATGGGCACTAAGTTACAACTATTATTTGAGCGTTGCACCATTAAACTTAGGTAGGACGTAACCCTATGTATAAACTAAATATTTATGGAAGCCTCCGACCAGGAGTAACAGATGGAATAAAAAAGCAGACTGATATTTTATGACATCAATGAGCTCATGTTTTGCATGACAGGCTTCAATCCTTTCGACATACTGTTTGATGTTGACATTTACACTCGTTTACAAGAGAGAAAAAAAAATACTTTTAAGCGGCTCTTCACCGATCAAACGGTGCAGTTTTCAGGGTGCGTTGCCCGGTGTCAAGTTTCAACACATTCAATATATATATATATATATATATATATATATATATATATATATATATATATATATATATATATATATATGATATTGAAATGTCTGTGTAGAGCCGAGGAGGGCGGGGCCGGGTTGGAATGAGACACACCCGGTCCCCAATCAGCCTGATGGGGCGTGCGAGGGATAAAGGCGGCCGGGGACGACAGTTCGGGAGAGAGAGAATTGCAGGCAGCTGTACTGTGTGTTTTTGGTTGTGTGTTTTGTTTAAATTGTTTATTAAATTATTATTTAAGTTGTCAAGCCAGTTCTCACCTCCTCCTTTCCACTGAACCCCCTTACAGTCTATTTTTCTAGCCTGTTGTATTAGTATTTATTTATCACCCCTTATTTATTTTAGATGCAGTTCCTATATATTGTTATTTACACAGGGCAAATATACTATTTATCAAATCTACTTTTATTACGAATCGTATTTTAATGGGGATATCATTTATTACAGCTGACAGTTACGTGAGCAAACAAGGTTTGAACATCAACCGTAACGAGATAAAACGTCCTGGTTACTTTCGTAATCTCCGTTCCCTGATGGAGGGAACGAGACGTTGTGTAGATGTAGTGACACTAGGGGTCACTCTTGGGAGCTCCAAACACCTCTGTTTTTTAAAAAAAAAAGGCCAATGAGAATTGGCGAGTGGAATTTTCATGCCACTCCCCCGGACATACGGGTATAAAAGGAGCTGGTATGCAACCACTCATTCAGGTTTTGTGCTGAGGATCCGAGACCAGGTCCCGGCCATTTCAGCGGGTAGTTCAGCGATGTGGCAAGAGGGACACAACTTCTTGTTCCCTCCATCAGGAAACGGAGATTCCGAAAGTAACCAGGATGTTCCCTATCTGTCACTCACTCCACGTTGTGTTGATGTAGTGACACTAGGGATCCCTATACAAAACGCCACAACTAGCTGAACTGTGTTACGTGAACTGGCGGTGTGTGATGGGCAGACCGCTGTGTGCCTCGTAGCCAGCGCACCAGGCCGTCATGTAACCTCCCCCAATGCTCTTATGAGCATCGAACAGTCCATCAGGGACAAGTCGACTGCCCAACTATAGGGACAGGCTAGCCCAGCCGAGGCCTCTTTCCCTCTCTTTTCTCTCCAAAAAGAGTGGACTGTGAGCCATAATTGTCTGCGTCAGGGGGTGACCCTCCCAAGGGGAAGACACTGCGGAGACCACACCCTGCGCAAAGGGGGGGGGGGTTGAGTGGAATATGTCACATGGTCTTACCGAGTCTTGTCGGAAGTATGTCATGTGGAGAGGTCCCATGGTAGGTCCTACCTGAAGGGGAGGAGTTTCTACAAAGCATTGCGACCGGAGGCAGAGGGGCCTCTCACCAAAGAAGATGCAGTTTGCCGACAGGGAAACAATTTTGCGGACGATATCACATGGGGTCGCCTTCGGGGAACCAGCACATGTGGAGCACCTACCTCAGTACAGGGGCTCATTAGCACACGTACTGGGCCGGTCAGCAAGTTTCTCTGCAAAATCAACTGCCAGAGGGCTAAGGAGGAAAGTCATCCAGGGATCACAGTCTGTGAACATGACTGGGAGTCAAGAGCGCACGTCTTCACCTCAAGGGAGGGGAAAGGCGCTATGCACAAGAGGTACACCCGGCCAGTTGTCCCGGAACTTACCTGCTCATGCCTGCCAATATATGGGATGAGACCGGCTCAACCCGGAGATTGTAGAACCTCGCAAAGGTGTTGGGTGTTGCCCAGCCTGCTGCTCTGCAGATGTCTGCCAAAGAGGCACCACTGGCCAGGGCCCAGGAGGCCGCTACACTCCTGGTGGAGTGGGCTCGTAACCCCGCAGGGGGTGGCACATTCTGAGCCTGATATGCCATTGCGATGGCATCAATGACCGAGTGGGCGATCCTCTGTTTGGAGACAGCGCTTCCTTTCCGCTGTCCACCAAAGCAGACAAAGAGCTGCTCAGAGCTTCTAAGGCTCTGCGTGTGATCCAAATAGATGCATAAAGCTCGCACTGGACACAGCAACACCAAGGCTGGGTCTGCCTCCTCCTGGGGCAGCGCTTGCAGGTTCTCCACCTGATCCCTAAAAGGGGTCATGGGAACCTTGTGTACATAGCCCGGTCAGGGTCTCAGGATCACGTGAGAGTAACCCGGACCGAACTCCAGGCACAATTCACTGACTGAGAACACCTGCAGGTCCCCTACCCTTTTGATGGAAGTGAGCACAGTCAGGAGGGCAGTCTTCAAAGAGAGTGCCTCAAGCTCAGCTGACTCCAAGGGTTCAAAGGGAGCTCCCTGTAGACCCCGAAGGACTACAGAGAGGTCCCATGAGGGGACAAGGCGCGGTCTGGAGGGATTCAACCTCCTAGCGCCTCTCGCCTCTCACCTGCTGTGCTCTAACTCATTGTCTTCCCGAGCTCCGAACGAGAAGTCGAACTCATGCTGAGACGAACCGGCGGTCTCGTGCGAGAGCCCGATCGGGGCAAGCGAGCGTGCTGGGGAATGGGAGGTCCGTGGGGGGATACCCGGCAGAGGTGGTCCCATTGATGTCCCCAAATCGCCCTCAGTGCTAACCGACGTGGCCTCAAACCCATAGGTAGAAGGACCGGTGTGGGGATATAAACATCAGTGGTTATAAAACATGCAGGCCTCTCGGCCAAACCTGGACTCCCTTTAGACCAATGAATAATAGCACAAAGTGCAGCTACTGAATCATTTAAATGGCTGCAGTGTGTCTGTCCAGTTAGCGCTTCTCCCAGAACTGCTTGATCAACGCCAAAGAAGAGAAATCGCAGACTGCTCTTGCTTGTGATGAGACGCAACGCTCCTCTTCTTGGAATAACTTTGTGGCATGGGGGGCGTGGTCATATGATGCTCTGGCGTGCCTTTTCAGGTCTCCCTCTGCCATCACTATAATGAGAGACAGGTGTTACGACCCAGGTGACGAGCCTTACCGTTCTCCCTCTCCCGCATACTGACACATGACCACGCCCCCCATGCCACAAACTTGAACTCTGATGGCCTTTAAAAAATCATGGCTTTGTTAGAGCTTAAATTTGCTAACCTCTTTTGAGAAAGACGACCATTCACAAATGTTGTTGTGTGTAATCAGATTTAAATTTGGAGTTTAAATAGCGATGTTAGAAGTCTACCCTCCTACATCCAAAGGATTGTTGGAGACTGGTTTATGCTGGTTAGTGCTGGTTTTGGTGCTTGTCTAGCAGTTTCAGCAGCAGTTAACTGGAGAAGCTGGTTGGCCAAAGGCATCTTGCAAGTTAAAGACCAAAGTATACCTCTGTTTTCTGAGTGCTGCTACGTATATGATGCAAATGTCATCATTAGCACAATACACGCGTACCGTTCATGTGCAGCCCACATTTTCTAGATGGTCTGCATCTGTGCGTGTCATTGTAAGCACTTTGAAATGCTAGAGCGCTCAACTCTGCGTGAGATGTAACGGCAGTTGGAAAAATGAAGTATACAATAGCCTAAGCTAGTTAAGAAGCCTAGCTGGGACACAAGCATCCCTTGCAGTGTAAAGCAATGCTTTACATTTACAATTATGCATTTGGCAGTTTGGGGTTCTAAAAAAAATTAGACCAACTAGTCCAATTAGTCCACAGTATGTGTAAATGGTGAGCTTTTAAATTTGTGTGTGAAAAATTTCAGGCCGCAGCCCAAAAATGCCCCACAGTTGAAGAGGTTAATATAAGCTTAAAATATACAGAAGTACTAGCTACTTTTTAGAAGTTACTCTGTTGTGAATTCCTTACTTTAGGCAGTTAAGTGTATTGCGTTACATGCAGCGCATTTTTTTAGAAAACTGCTTATTCACAACACAAGTTACGTATTCTGAATAGCATGTAACTTCAAGTTCACCTGTTCATTCACTTCATTGTTAATGTTGTTGAAATAACAGATTAATTTCACATATATGTGTTTGCCTGAGGTAATTAACTTGTTTGTAAAGTTTAAAAAGATTCCTTCGTCAATGAACATTTTTCGTCAGTAATTTCGTTGACGAGATTCACACTGCCGTAAAAGCGATGAATATGCTAGAAATATTTCTGAAGAAATGGGCCGTACATGTACAAAGGTCACTCTACCATAGTCCTTCACAGCTGTTGAGGGTTGCAATCGTGGAAAAGGAAAGGTTCAGCACAGCCCTCTAGAACATTATGATTTATTTACGTACAGAGACAATATGAATAATGTATCTGTGAAGAGGAACATGAATTTCTTTAGTACTAATTGTGGAGAAGGCTGGGATGCTTGGCGGATGGGGGGTTGGGGGGAACTGGAGGACCCCCAAGATCAGAGGGGTGAGAGCCTCAAAGATGCCTGTCCTGCAGCCACTGTCATCGACTTGCAAATCAGCAGAAGGAGGCTAATTAGTGGCAAGTTAATGAAACCGCAATTCGGGGCATCGTTGAAGGAAAAAAAGGGGCAAGGAGAAGAATCAGGGATCCCTTTCTCAGCGATATCGCTGGTGCCATTTGAAGTTGATTTCAGAGCACATCAATATGTGAACAAAGTTGAGGAGAGAGGGAGAGAGAGAGATACTGTATGAAATTAGCATTCATTTGAAGAATGGAGACTGTTATTTACTGGCTTGCTTTTGGCACATTTGGGGCTCTGGGGAACCACTTTTCTATAGCGTCTCAACCCGGCATACAAAATTCACAACCATGGGATACTGGCCATGTAACGGCAACTTCTTGAAACCTCTTTTTCTCTCTATCTCCCTCGTTTTATCCTTGATTCTGCCCACAATGCTCTCCCTCACTAGTTGGGACTGTTGTGGAATGTTTGTCGCTATGTACCGAATCTCACATCTGAGCTCTGTCTGTTGAATACTCAGTATTTTTGTCTTGTTTTCCAGGAAAAATCTTAACATCCTTTAAACAAGATACATTTACGTGAGAAGCACAATGTTGTAAGATATTATGTCTTTTGAGAAAAGTTAGGGGGGTTTATGCTTAAAACAAGAAAAAACTATTTGTCAATAAAGTAAGAAAATAAACTTGTTTTCCAGTAAGATTACTTTCTTTACCTCCTTGGCAAATAGATGTTCACTCTCGTATTTTCCCAATCTCATGTATTCAAGGAGCAAGTGTTAATACATTTTACTTGATTGTTACACCACAACATTTTAAAAGTTATAAAATATATATATTTGTTTTGTAGATAATGCAAAAAAACTGACTGACAAGCTGCTTATGTGTGCGCACATGTGGAGTTTATGTGCATTAGCAGAGTTGCACTAATGCAAAATATGCCTAAATGGTAAAATACATTTCAAAGTTACGTGAAAACTTCCGTCTTTTTGAGGTATTAATGTAAACATCGTCATTTATGTCTAAAGTGAATGCAAACTAAGGGACAAAAAGCAGATTATCAGAACGTTGGACTTGAAGTGTAAGTATTTTGTTACATTTCATTACATTTTTCAAGTTCTTAATTTACTTGAATACTTGATACTGCTGTTAAAAATTTCAAGCACTGTTTTATTCATTTGTGTCTTTGTTCTCTCATTTTCATTCTATTCCTTGTAATAAGGGGCCAAATCTAATTGTATTTGTTAGTTTCTTAATATTCTTCCTTCCCAGTGGGAGTCAATTGCAGCCCAATGAACAGTACACAGGAAAAAATTAAATTTGGCACACTGATAGGGGTGGGTATAAATGGCCCCAACGCCAAGTTTGGGGTCTCTATGACATACTCTATAGCGCTACCACCAGTTCAAAAATTCACGTTTCTTTTGCTCATAATTTTTGAACCGTTTTGCCTAGACATTTTTTTTTTGGTCAGATTTCTCTCCTTATGATGATTTTAATGGACCCCTCACATTACAACTCTGCCCAATATAGTGGCCTCGATCTTGGATTGTGGCATTCATTGTTTTTTTTTTCATATCATACAAACTTTGGCAGATTCGCAAAAAAAAAAAAAAAAAAAAAAAATGGCTCAGATAATCTTCAGACCTAAATGATAGTACTGATAAATGATAAAACTGGATTTTTATTTGTGCTACTGTTCGTAAGTTTTGCCAAAGTTAACAATGTCGACGTTAAACAGGAAGTGAGGCTTTATCTCGGCAATACTTTGTCCTATTGAAATCAAACTTGGTATGCATTATTAGGACCATGATCTGAGGATACATGCCAAGTTTAGTGACAGCACCACCTATGGGTCAAGCAATCTCAAAAATGGCAAAAGTATGTAAAACATTTATTAATTAAATAAGTGTCCTGGGATATCTCACCGGTCTCTGTGACAGCTGTAGACTTTGTAAACGGCAAACAAAACTGTCACTTTTCACCTGTTAATCATTTTGCTCGTTCTCATAGTGTTGTATTTGAAGCGGATCATTGAGGCTATGATTCATAATGTTTGTCAGTTGAGGGTGCTATTGTGCCACTGTTGAATTCATCTATTCATACCCAGCCCTAATAAGGAAACCTTTTTTTGCAGTGCAGAAGCAAACACGAACAACACATGCAACACCCATGTGGTGTGATTTCATGTGTTGGTGTAAGAGATGTAGACCAGTGACCCTTAGTTTGTGTGTATGTTTAGCATCTTATGTGTGTATACTGTAGAAACAGGAGGATCAGATGTTTTGAGCCTGGTTGTTTCAGTCCATAGAAGCGTCTAGTGTCTTTGAAGACACTGTGTTGCCGTCGGTCTCAATGAAAGCCTACAGTGGGATCTTTCTCTACAGGGTCTCGGAGTCGCCTCCAACATGACTGTTTGAACATCAGCCGTCTTGCGTACTGTTTCAGCCTGAGGCAGACACATAACATACACACTCACAAACATCACATAGACATCACTTCTCACACTCCCATCTGTCTTTTATAAACATACACAACTATATCACACATATCAATGTACTCACAGTTTGTGCCAGATTTGAATAATATGAGTTCTCAGTGTTCCAACAAAAGTGTTAATTCACATTAAAGTGGTAGTTAACCCAAAAATTAAAATTCTGTTGTCATTTATTCACCCTCATATAGGGCTGGGTGATAAAACGATCTTGATGATAAGCTTTTGAGTAATTTTCGATATTTAGCCTGTGTTCTACATCTAGACGATCAGGTGCGTGTCACTAAAAAGCAGTTCAGCTTTCTCAGACTGTATGAAGTTGCTAAAGTAAGCTGCCTTGCTAACTATTAGGCTACGCCAGTCACTGCGGTCTGGATGGAATCAATCCCGGGTCCGGACCGCAGTGACTGGCGCAAGACATCATGACGACAGTTGTGCCCTCTCTTCGTCTCTAGTGTGCAGTGCCACAAAACAACAGTGCTGTGTACACCAAATCTGATCTTTCTGCACTGTATTCTAATATTTTTCTCTAGCACCGAACACGTTTCATTTATGCCCTGTCCCACTCTGCATGTGTTGCCTCTTTTTCCCGCATGTGAATAGTCATGAGGCACCGCATATGCTAACGTGGTTTCAGAGCACCTTTTATTTAGCTTTATTAAACAGCATGTTACGAGCCTTTAATAATAAACAAGTAAATTTCTGTTCAAATATTGTGAAATTAATCAGATGTCATCGTCCCTGACATGGATGACAAGGAAAGACAATAAAATTACTAGTTTGTAGGCTAGTCATTCTCATTTTAATAAAAATGGTCCATTCAGACTTTTACATTTTCTAAATTTTCTCTCAGAGGATACCCCTGAACCCCCATACAGCAGAGTCCTGCACGGGTCCTGTTTTGTAAACCTGCACTCACCCCGCACCTGCAGTACTTAACAGAACACCCGACCCGTTATCCGACAGCAGCAATAATTTAAGTACATACCCGACCTGTATAACATGAAGACTGCCATCAGAACCACACCTGCATAAAAAGCCCAATGCACCACAATGAATAGAGCAGAACGAAGGTCATATTTATCAGTTGAATACGTTCTTTTTCTAAAAATGCAGCGCTCCTGTGAGAGATGCTAAAAACACAGTGAAATGTCATGCAGTTGTCAAGGCATCCATCTAGTGAATGTAAAACGATTGTAAAATAGCATGAGTGGACACAAAAAGACGTTCGGTTTTAACAGCCACTTGTTCACATGACACAGCACTAGCTGAAGTTTCTCAAAGTTACCTCTCAAAAATGCAGCCTTTTGTTTCAGTTCATTGTAGGTAAATTTCCACTGTTTCCAGCGCTGTTTGTTCTCTGTGTTCGTAAATATCCCGATACTGTTTTATTGTGTGAGAACCCGCTCCAAATGATTCAGAGAGTGCTCCGAATGAATTGTACTGAATCATGAATTGATTCAGACCGTTTTGCAAGCCTGTTTGGCCAATTCATTGGAAAGAATCGACTGCAGAAATACTGGACACACTTCATGATTGATGAAATATTGAGAGTAAAGGCTTCTCAGGTCAGTCGGAGCGCTCATGGTACGCACAGTGCATACTGCCATACAGATGCAGGTGACCCGCAGTTTGGCCCGTGCCTATTGATTCCCGACCCACACCCGCACCCCAAATAACAATGTAAATATTTTTCCACCCATTACATCAAACATTAGCGGTTCACCCGCGGGTACAAGCCCATGTGCAGGACTCTGCCATACAGTATCATTCCTCAGTCACAAGGCCTTCTATGACCCCATACAAAATATAAAAGATAATAAAAAATTAAATGCTGTCATTATGTTTCAAAACGATATATTCGATTATATTTTGGTAGATGATCCCTCAGACACCACTGCTTTGGCTGTCTCTGGGCCCCCAATGCAGTTTTGTATAGACTACAGTGTTTCCCCTAGGATTTTTTTCAGCAGCGGTGCTGTTGTGTGCACGTCCACAAGCCCGTAACGCTGGACCTGTATTAAGGCATGTTGGTCAAAGTGTAGATTAAAACAGGGGTGTCAAACTCAATTTCAGCCTGGGCCACATCAGGATTTATTTGTGCCCTTTGAAAATGTGGCACCAGCACCTGCTTTGGTAGCACCCATGCAAATAATATTACATACTATGTGCATTGAAACGCACATTTGACAGTACTGCATTGATTTTGAGGTTGGGATGCAAATGAAAATTATGAAATTAACAACAGTAACAGTAAATGCGTGTATTTCTGTGTGTATGTTGTGCGGTCTCTTTCGCAGTGTAGAAAGCACGTTACGTTGCATCGAGAATATTAAATGAACCATGTGAAATCCCAACAGCGGTGCTCATAATTCAGCAGTGGCGCCGCACCGCTGCAAAATGCATATAGGGGAAACATTGGACTAATTTGACTAATTTGATTTTTTTCTTCTGCTTGGAAATGTAAAAAAAATTGCAATGTGCAAATGTGAATGTATATCTTGATAAATATAGATCCCTACCGATATGAAAAAGAATATTGTGATATATTTTTGGCCATATCGCCCAGCCCTACCCTAATGTTGTTCCAAACGTATGACATTTTTTTTCCTTGGAACACAAAAGCAGATGTTTGGCAGAATATTAGCCTCAGTCACAATTCATTTTATGGCAGTTGCATTTTGGAAATTTGTCAGCCAGTAGAGATTTTGGAGAAACTTTATTTACTGTATTTGTGAGAGTGATAAAGAAACATGGAGTAAAAATAGGGATTTGCACGAGTAATTGACTAATCGATTCTGCACTAGCTACTTGACTATTAAAAACACCACTGAAATATCATAAATTGATTTTCCTTCGTGCATTTTCCTGCCCTGGGCAACTCTGAATTATCCTGTACTTTCCTTCTGAATCTCTCACCAGATCTTGCATTTACAATTGAGTCCACTGGGGGGTGCTGTGAATGTGTGTCGTTGAGGTGTTGGACGATAGAAGAAGACATGATGGTGTCTTTGTGTGCTTTCAAGTAAATCCAAGTGTGGCAGTACTTGTGATATTTTGATTCTTATTGAATTCTACTCTATTGGTAGTCAGTTCTTGTTGGAGTCATGCATACCAATGGAAAAGCATCTGTCTTTATGGTGGAAAGGATATGTGAAGCGGTACGAGAAACTCAGAGGCTTATTAGACTGGTATGTGGATTAAATATAATATAATATACAGTATATAATAATATGTGTAATGATAAAAATGTAATGCCTTTATTTAGACTCAGAGTTTATATATGTGTGTTACCCTAATGCCGTCAGCACTGGTTTCAATGTAAGCTCCGGTTGAGTGAAAATGTTTTTATTTTTTTTAATTTTATTTATTTATTTATTTATTTTTTATTAATGCACATTGTTCATTTAATTTTTTTTTTCTTTCCTTAAATAAAAGCATAGTTTGTTGATGTTAGCCTATTTCAAATGTTCCTGGTAACATTTGTGAATAAAACTATATATACATTTCATGAACGTGTCATGCTTGATATTTTCAACTGACATGAGTATTCGATTACCCGTTTTTTTGTGGGTTAGAGTACTCAACTGCAAAATTACTTGAAAATGCCTATCCCTAGTGAAAAAGTAAAAAGACAGAGCAGGATGAGTCAAGACGAGGAAGAACTTATAATGTGGTGTTATTAGGCACAGTGGCAAGTCTTTAGTTGTTTATGGCTGCTGAGCAACAACACAGTTTTTAGTGCATTAATATTGGCCTACATAGAATTAAACTTATGTGCACAATGGCTTCAAATGTGACTCATCCAATCAGAATGAAAAGTCAGAACTATATGTTTTAAAACATACATTTTATTTTTTTAAGTGTTACCGTAAAACTCCTGATCCGATCGCAACAAACTTGCACGGTTCTAGGAGATGCTTGTTCACCTATACGCTCGGTCTCCATTGGGGTCTTAACAAATGACTTCAGGGCCCAGTTGTTCAGAAGTAATCTGATCGGATTTCGGCTATCGGATTGGATCAAATCTTGAAAATGGGTTGTTCAAAAGAAAAAAAAAAAGGATTCTGAAGTCGGATTAGATCATGTAATCCAGTCTTGGTTTTGATCTAGATCAAACCTTCAGGATGTGTTGTTCAAAATTTTTTAGTAGGATTGGGATACATTTGATCCAAAAAATCTGATTTATCCTGATCCCAGCAGAAGGGGGATTCAGGGTGGATTTCAGGAACAAAATGTAATACAACTTTAAAACTGGTCAAATAATACAACATTTGTATCGTGTAGTATATATACATTTATTTATATTTTGCACTTGATTTGTTTAATCATTACAGTGAGAAAGAGACATTAGGCTACCTATTAAGCCTTTCAGTACAGTAAAGCAAATATATATATATATATATATTGTCCCCATAAAATAATACCCCAAACAGCTGTCAATATCAAACAAAACTAATATATTTAACTGTAACTTTCATTTATCACTGTATATTAAAAATGACTTGTCAAAAGTAGTTTCTAACAATTGCATCCCTTATTGCACGTCCAGTCAGTCCCTCATTCTGAGAGAACGCCGGAGGTTGGTCTGGGTCTTCAACAGGCTCAGGTGCATCCTAAACGTCATCAGAGAGAGGGACATTTAGCCTTTTTATGATTTAAAACACGTGTTCAAAATATCCACAATGTATCTGTGAATAATGTATATTTGTTTGTTGTATATATTTGTTTTGGGTCAGATGAAGGGTCTGACTGTATAAAAGAAATTGAAAATGGAAGGGCATGTTTGTATTGTTTTATTATGCTCTCTTCAAATAAAAAAACTTAGTGACCCCACACTGGCTATTCTACCTGTTGTTCTTTACATTGCTAGTAGCCTACATTGTAATCTTGAAAAGGGTGATCCAATCCAATGTTGCTTTGAAAAACCAGCACAAAAGTAAGATGGATTACCTGATCCTGGATAGCAAAACATGGGATTTACGAATCCGGATCATTCTGATCCAGATTAAACTTTTTGAACAACTGGGCTCTGGTTTGAGTGGAACATCATAAATTAAGGCTGGATTACAGTGCCCCGCCCTGCTATTAGCACAGAATAAAATTCTGCTTATATGCACATCCTCCTCTCTGGTTTTGTCTTTTTTTTTTTCTCATTGTGAGAAAACTTAGACAGTGAATATCTCAGCATCTCTCGTATGTACACACACAACACTGCTGCAAGTTTAGAATTTAGGTTGCTCAATCCAACACATCTCTGTTCCTCTCCAGCCTCTCGCTCTCTCTCTCTCTGTCTCTCTCTCTCTGTCCTCTGGGATGTTAAGAGAGAGATGGATGGTGAGCACAGCTCAAACAGACTGATTTATGGGGGTCTGTTTTGCCCACAGGGCCCCTAAGGACCCCCCTCTCGGCTGGCTGCAGTTGAGGGCCTGTCTTCCCCGCCCTAAAGCCTCAAAGGCTGTTCTATGACTGTGCTGATGCTAGACACCAAACGGCCACTGCTCAAGCACATCCATTTGTCACCAGGGGCGGCTGGGGAGCTCTTTTAAACAGGAGGAGAAGAAAGAGATTGAGAGAGCGAAGGAGGTAAAGAAATAGACCTGTCTCTCCTCTCCTCCACATGCATTGATCTCTGTGGAAAGGCTTTTTATTCTCACAGTTTTGTTTCGGTGGGAGACGTAGAATACGTTTTTTTTTTTTTCTTCCACCTACTGCATCTATTATCAGCATCTATTATTACAATTAGTAATGAGTTTAAATGTCAAAGCAGAAAGGAAATTAGAAAAGTGGCACAGAGATTCCATTAGTTTGAAGAGCTTTGTATGGTTTAAAGATGTTTGCAAAGATTTAAAAACTAGTGTAGTTGTTCACTGTAGTTTTTTCACCTATTGTAAGTGTCAGGAAGAAGGAAGGTGTTGCAACTAAAAAATGTAGGAATGTTTATAGAAAAAGTGTCTCATATGTGTTTTCCCAAAAGCAGTTTATTGTGCATCCAAAATTCCAGTAATAAAAAGAAAAAGACTGCGAGATTATAATGTGGGACTTTTAACTATAAACAAGCCCGAAATAAACTGGGGACTTTTATTCTAAAATTGACAGACTTCATAGGCTCGGTTAAAATGCTCAGTATGTAAGTATTTAACAAATTAAGCTTTTATATTCAACAGATGAAGATATTATATACAGTATATAGGGATATATACTGTAGGGATGCACTGATATGTAATTTCTGGGCCGATATCAATAACCGATAATTCACAGCTCATTGTGGCCGATACCGATAACCAATATTTAAAAATAAAAGAAAAAAGTTGTAATTTTTAATCCTTTAACTTGGAACTGCTAGCTAATTCAATGAACGCTTCTCATTTGAAAAATATGTGTCATGTAAAAGCTTGGAATTTGGACTTGCTGCTATTTAAAGTTTGGCTGATGTAACATGAACCAGAAATGTGCCTATATTACAGATGAATACTGATTTGAATGAGAAATAAATGACAATACACTTGCATAAGTTGTATGGTGCCCATTTATATGAGTATTTGCGGTAATCCTGATGACTCGCTAACAGAGAGAGAATAATGAACTTCAAACAGCTGTAATATTAAACCAAAATGAGCTGATAAGCAGCATGTTACGAACATTAAACAACAAAACACAATGCAAACTCTAATGTCTGTATGCATGGCGTAATATTTATGATGGCAGCTAGACTACGAGTACAGTGGTGGTTTGTGTGATTGTGTTATTTGTTTATGTGTGCTTATGTGCGTCTCATTCAAACACGCTCATCTGTGACAGTTTCACTGTATAATTTATGAACACAACAAGTTGGGAATAGTTAATATCATACAGATCGAATAGTCATGAGTCGTAACGTTAGAAAAGTTTCATAAAATACAGCAAGCACATTCGTTTCACTCACAAACGAATGTTTTTTGGCCACCTCGAGTCACTCTGAAAATTGTATCAAGATCCATGAACCATGTTTGGTTGATTTGGGCATGTTTTAATCGCAACGCAGTGCTGCAAGTAACGATGTGCAGTTTCCCACATTCTGTTTGTTTCATTAAGTAATAAGCGAAAAAAAAATCGGCCCGAAGTAAAATACATACATGTTTTTGTCATGTGATTGTTTATTGCCTCTTGAAACATAAACAGAATATGGGAAATGGCATGTCTTTACTCACAGCAGATGATCCCGAATTAAAACCAGACCCAAAACAACGTAACACGGTGCAGAGATGTTGAAATAATCCTCACAGAGCGACATGAGTATGTGCACATGCGCACTGTCGCCTCGGGCTGCCCGAGTCTCTGCCTGAATGAAAGACACCGCAGGCAGTCAGAGATTCTCAGCCGCAACCAAATACACCATATCAAATTATCTGCGAAAATATAGGCGGTAATTCCATTATCGGTGCGATAATAATATTTAGATTTTCCCGGTTATTGTCGATATATTATTGGTATATCCGAGATATTATCGATATATCTTGCATCCCTATATATTAGGGATGTCGATTTAACACGTTAATTCAGTGTGATTAATTATATTTTTAAAAATAACTCGTTTAAAATTTTTTATGCAATTAATCATGTCCCGAGACCATAATAAGGAATATTCCTTCCATATAAGCAATTCAAGCATGGAGTACCATCTGTTTTCTCCAGGGGGCAGTAAGTAAAACTCGCTGTATAGGCAACACGCAGCTTATACAGACAGAGAACAAACCACACTTACCGAGAGCAGACAGCACAGGATGAGAACATGTACATTTGTGCTTAATGGAGCACAAATCCGAACGCATGGATCTCAAGATGTGTTTTTCTAAGTTTTAAACTTTGTTTAACCTGACACAGCGACCTAAAAAGGTATGATTATGACACAACGCAACCGAGACGCCCCCAAAAGCATCTGCTGTTGCAGGTGTACATTGACGCGTCCTTTAACAAGCCCTTATAATAAATCTTGGACTAATTGATGAATTCAATTGCAAAATGGATTGCTGTGAACTGTAGGCCAAAGATTGACTTATGTTCAACAATATGGAAATAAACAATATATTGCATCCTAAAGCCAATTTCTTTGTTAATGCTTAACTTGTGTGCCAAAATAATGTAATCCATTTACATTTTATATATAAATTATTTATAACTATTTAAATATAACTATATTTAATCATTATATATTGAATTATTGTTATTTGGGCTTTCTCAGCAAATATTTCTGTATGCGATTAATTGCGATTAATCGGCATACCTTGTAAATAATATGATTAAAAATTAATCAGTTGACAGCCCTAATATAAATACATATATACTGTGTGTGTGTGTATATATATATATATATATATATATATATATATATATATATATCACCAGATTTTCACCAGTTTCTTTTGTTGAGGAATAATAAAACAAACAAAACTATCTGGAAATATCCGCATAGATTTTACCAATAATCGATAGTTCCAAAAAGCAACCATCGGCACAGGTTAATTGGTAAAACCAATATATCGGTCTACCTCTAATACTAATCTAAACAAAGAGTGAAATAAACATTAAAACATTAAAATATTTATTGTGTGAAAATTATTCCTATTATTTCATTTTTTAAGTTTTGACTGTCCCACACTGTGCCATTATTTCCACCACACCAAATAGTTTTGCCCCTAATAAAGTTTTTTTTTTTTTCAAAGGTTAGTGTACTTGTTAACCAAGTCGACAAAGTGTCAGCCATGTTTGAAGAAAAGAGAAAATCAAGGTTTTCATTGAATGTAATTTCCAATCAAGCTGCAATTTTGCCAAAATATGTAAAAAAGTGTGAAAATAGTATTTAATTTGTCATTTCCAGAACAGAATTCTATTAAATGCAATACATAATTTGAGTGTGTTAGAAATGACACTGTGGTGGGAATTTGTATGAGAAAAATGACATAAATCACCTGTGATGCATGAACATACACTGTTGGACATTGATAGTAGACAAATTATACTAGTGAGAGTGTTAACATGTTTTTAAATTACTTTCTAGAAATCCACAGTGATAAAAGTGCCCAAAGTTGAAGAAACACCCATATACATGTATAATTCACCATTATGATGCTAGAGTGTTGCTTTCAATTCCATAGTATGAAAAAAAGTTGTGAGACTTTCCATCCCTAACATTCTGTCTTTTTTGTTACACAGAAGAAAGACAGACATAATACATTTGAAAAACATAAATAATAAGAAAAATAAAAATTGAACTACTCCTTTAAACATCAAAATATGTAGCTCTATACACATCATCCTCCACTCAAAATGGAAATACATTTGGGATTCATTCAGTATGTCTAGAGTCTGAGCAAATCTGAGCACACATCACATTTTGAACACAAAATCAGACATTTTTAATGTGGACATGAAATATTAAGATGGTTTGAGTTTCAGCATGATGTTTGGCATCTTTTTACAGCAAACCTGATCTGACTTTCTCTCCCTGTGTGTATAATAGAGAGAGATATAGCGCACATATGTTAATGCATGTTTTTACAACGATTGTAGAATTCCTTTTGCTTTGCGTTCTGATCAGCTGTCCTGAAATATCAAACAGCTCAAATCATATATTTTCATGGATTTGTAATGACTTAAGCTCAGCTGACCAGCACTTTTGAAGCTTTAACTGGTTTTATCTCATGTTTGGTTAGTGCTGATTAAGAAACTAAAGTTGAAACGGACAGTTGTATTTTAAAATGTTAAAAATAGTTTTGCTTTTTAAAGGGTAGTTTAACCAAAATTAATATTCTGTCATCATTTACTTACATTTATACCCCTTTATGTCAAACCAGTATTTCTTTCTACTGTGAAGCACAAAAAGAGATTTTGAAGAATCTTTGAGCTGCTCTTTTCCATACATTCCATACATAGTGACTATGGCAGTCAAGCTCTTCCCCTCTTGCTGTTTGATTGACTGACAGGCAGCTTATTTGTGCACTTATGTGCACGTGTGCTCTGAGAGTGCTTGTTGAGTAAGGGGAATACGGATAAATGGTAAAATACATTTAGTAATTCCGTGAAAATGCCCGTATTGGTGAGGCATTAATGTAAATGGTCATTATGTCTAAACTAGAGCTGTCGAAATTAACGTGTTAAAGGCGGATTTACACGGGACGCGGTGGGCGGCAGGCTTTGCTTGCGATCTTGCCGCTTCTTGTTTGTACAGGTGTTTTCCATTCACACGAGGAGCAGTGTGAAATGCGTCAGTAGAAGTGCAATAATGGCACCCACTGCATCAGCTCAGTTTCTGCGTCTATGAGGCGATTACTGTAAATATTGTATTCGTTTTCATGTAAGTGATTGCACTTAAATAAAACGGCCTCTGTAGCACACCCATTTTCACCTACAGTCACCAAAACTGGAACATATATAGTTCTCATAAAGCCAAACAACTTTCATACTCAGTCATTAGCTCCGCCCAACAGGAAGTTGGCCATTTTGGATTTTCTGCAAATCGCAGGCTCTGAACTTTTAAATACTCCTCCTAGGGCATTCATGTGACTGGCACCAAATTTGTGCAACATCATGCCAAGACATTGACGATGCTAAATTGTGAACAGATTTTTGATATATCGAACGGTGTTGCCATGGCAAGGCATTAAATGAATGGTGAACAATGGGAAACAGAAAGTGTCTCATATCTTCTGTGTGCAATGTGGGATTTAGATCAAAACTAAGATGTATGTTTAGTCTTGGGGGCTAATTACATGGATATATCTTGCGTCATGGACAGACTTTAAAATAGTCCTCTTATAGTTACCCAAATTGCTTCAAAATTGTTTAAAATAATGTCAAATGCCAAATGCATGTGTCCACCTTGCATTGTTTTCCGAAAGCCACCGGGTAGAAATAGACCCATGGTGCTTGGGCCCGTCATCGCTGCTTGCAGCTATATTTACATATTGTTTTCTTTTCTAAGAAAGAACCAAATGCATTTTGTAAGGAAAAGAAGTATACAGTATATAGTCAAATGCAAGCACTTCTGTGAAAAATTATGGCATTAATCACGATTAAAAATGTAATCAACTGACCGCAATAGTCTAAAGTTAATGTAAGCAGCAAGACATTAATAGCAGATTTGCAAGAAAATATTGGCCTAACAAATCTGACACTGTCTAGTATCATTAACATAAATCAAGAAAAAAAAAAAAAACTCTCAATGCTCTTGGGTGGATATTTCCATCAGCGTCATTTCCAGCACAGAATTCTGTTTAATGCAATACAGAATCTGAGATGTGCTGGATATGACACTGTGATGGGAATATTCATGACTTTCAGAAAAAATTGACAAATATGACCATGCCAGTCAAGCTCCAATTAGAACAAAACAGTGACATAAATGTAGTATATATTCATATAACTCTATATTCATATAAGTCTTCTGAAGTCATATGATAGCATTGTAATTTTAGAGCTATATAATAGTGACTTTTAGTGAGTGAAATTTTGTTCTGTTCATCACACAAAGCTTTTGTATGCCTTTAGAAGACTTGGAATATAGTTATATGTAGCGCTGCATGTCGATACAGTTTTCCGAATTCAATTCCAAATTCACAGGCTCTCGATTCTGTTCTGATTTATTTGGGAATGTCTATTTTGCTTGCAGATGAAAGCACTTTAATGATTCTCAGTACCAATTATGATAGCACAACAAAATACTATCTAATTTGAGTAAACATTGATGTAAACATGGGTTTCAAGTTTTCAAATAATAAATAAAGTAATATCACAAATGCAAATTTCAAGCAATAGAACACAGATATAAATGAAGACAACAGTGATTAAGTATTAAATTAAACATTCAGAAATTGAAAAAAAAGTTATAAAATGTAACTTAAAAATACTTAAATTATAATTACATCAGTGCTTAAAAGTTATCCAGCCAAGAGCAGTGTGTGATTTTCTCATTTTCTTGTTACCCAGATAGCACACTTACATCTCCGAGATGTTTGTTTAAGAGTGTTTTATCTGAAAAGCATCACATTCTAATTAACATCTGCTAAACGTCTTAAAAAGATCAGATTTACTCGCATTCTAAATCATAAAATGTGTTTTGGATGACTTTTGGACATACTGCAGATGAGCAAACAACCTAAAAATACGTCTTCCAGATGTAAACACACACATCAAATAGACATCTGGGTGATGTACATGTGATATCACGGTATTGTTGTTTGATTATTTAATGACTTACTTGACAGTGGCAGGTCTATCAGGCGGTTTTTACACCTTAAGTCCAATATTTTGACACAAACCGCTGTTTTTTTCCAGCTGTTTACATTCACTTTAGACATAAATGGCTGTATTTACATTTACAACTTGGCTAGATGGGCAATTTCACAGAATTTTAAGTATAGGCTATTTTACCGTTAAGGTGCGTATCCGCATTACCGCTACTCCGCGAGCACTTTCAGCACTTGTGCAAATAAGCCATCTCTCAGTCAGCACACGAGTATGAGGAACTAAATATAATATTTCAAATTCTTGTTATTTGTGTAATTTATAGGGCTGTCAAATGATTAAAATATTTAATCGCGATTAATCGCATAATTATTTTTTGTAGTTAATCGTGATTAATTGCAATATCTTTATAAAAATGAGTGGACAAAATATGCTTCATCCAGACGTTTTTTTGTTTTTTTTTCAGTCATCCACACAAAACCTACCCCACCAACACAGCTGAACAACAGAAAATGAACAGAACACAACTCAATTCAAATTATGTACAAAATATGGTAGTTGTAAGTGTATTACGACAGGATTTATTCACTTTTTTTATGGAGCTTTGACAGACATAATCTTTCCAGGAGCACAGTGGAATTAAATAGCTCTGGTCATGTAACAATTTGCACCACTCATGCAAAAAATTCTGCACTGTCATTTACAATTGACAACTCTATGCAAAATACATCAAAAACTCCTTTAAATGGGTTAATGACAGTGTAGATCACCTGCAGGGTTCCAGCAATGTCTCCAACTTCTGCATTGGCTAGTGCACTATCAAACAGAGACACCGTGACAGAACCTTTGAGACAGCAGCAGGGTTTCCGTTAGCCAGTAATCAGTACTGCCACTCCCTGTACGCATATTACGCAGTCTGTGTAGGGCACCAACTCCCTAGGGGGGCACCAGAAACTCCACCGGCTGACTTTACTGGCACGTTCTACATTATTCAAGGACCCGGTTGCAGTCGTGGAACACAGATGATCAACTTGCGCTCACACTTTCACTTTGTGCTCACACCACGCCTCACAACTTTCATCTCGCGCTCGCACCGTGCCTCGCAACTTTCGTACCGCGCCTCGCAGTGCAAGGCAGGTGTTCAAATGGCAGATGTCTTGCCACTGCAATCATGTTACAAAGCTCCGAGCTCCATCTGTGCTTTCTGGGCATATTCCACTGCTGTGCTACATTGATAAAATGTTGGGGCAGGTATCAGCTTAATATCTCCAACCATCTGTTTTCCCGATGGTCAGTGCATGTGACATTAGCGGCGTTTCCGCGAATTTACTTGTTTCTCATGAACTATGGTTTATTCAAAGGGTAAAAATTAGTGGCGTTAAACTAATTTTGCGTTAAAGCATTAACTTAGACAGCACTAGTCATTTCTCTCTCTACTCTCTTTTCTTTTTGGCCTGTTAACGAGACTGGTTGATTGCGATCAACATAATGAGCACCCCTGTTTTTGAGTATAACATTGTTCTTGTGATTTTAAGAAAAATATCAGGATAATTCAAATGAAGATTTGACCTGAAAGACAGGTTTGAGCATGGGTAACTAATGACAGAATACAAATTTTTGGGTGAACTTTTCCTTTAAGGTGTTATTCATGGATAAAGTGTAAATAAAAATATAATACATTGAAAGCTATCTTTAAATCATCTAGATAGCACAAAGACCTGACAGAACTGAACACAGCTGACCGAAGCTTGTTGTATAGAAATAAACAAAAGCAGGCAATAGAGTCCATTGGGCCACACTCCGCTTCTTTTCGTGTTTCCAGAGAACAACTGCAGCAGTTTATAACCACCAGTTTGTGTCTCCCCAGACCCCAGAAGGCACAAGGCCCAATTGCAGTGAAATTTAATGTGGCCATAAGACATAAATCATCTTTTACGCATCCAGACGAGCAGGTAGCGATATTAAGTGCGTCTCTGCTGTTCTGCCAGCGATATAAATAATTGATGGTGCCCCCACTCGAAGCCGGGTGTTTATTTTGTCCCACGCAGTGTGTGTATTCCTCAGACAGCGTTTTAGCGGAGGCCCTGTCACTCGCTGTAATGAACCCCCCTGTGAGAGCGCAGGCGGCCGTGGTCATCGCTCTCTGACCGACACACACACACTAAAGACACTCCGGTACACACACAGATGCATTTATAACAGGAAAAGTATGTTCATATTTCATGTCGAAACTATAAAGCTGGAGCTGAGGAAGCTCTTTGTGTGAAAACATACATGCTCCTGGTGTATAAAAAGTAGACACACACATACACACGTGTAAATCGCTTTAAACCCTCTGCGAGGAGTGGTCATTGCTCTCTGACCAGTAGATGACCAGTATGCTCTCTCCGCCGGCTTCTCTTGTGCATTTCATCCATCATTGTGTCCAGCCGATCATGTCTGAGGCTATGGCGGTGATAGTGCAGAAAGAGCCAGTGCATAAGCTTTAGGCCAGCAACATATAGGGTATGTTCCAAAACCTAGTGAGATTCTTTTGGAGGTGGCCTTTTTAGGCATCATAGGTGGAAAAATCTGTGGAAAAATAAATCCAAGATGGCTGACGGAGCGAGAGAAATTTTTATTTTAAATGACTTATAATTAGGGCTGTCGATTTAACACGTTAATTCAGTGCGATTTATTATTTAAAAATATTGCATTAAAAAAAAAATGAACACAATTAATCATGTCCCCGGACCATAATAAGGAATATTCCTACCATATAAGCAGTTCAAGCATGGAGTACCATCTTTTTTCTCCAGGGGGCAGTAAGCGAAACTTGCTGTATAGTCAACATGCAGCTTACACAGAGAACAAACCACACTTACTGATAGCAGACAACACAAGATGAGAACACGTTCTTGCGTACAAACTCCTGTGCTGACCATCTGGCCCCCATCTTCACACAGATCTTCAACAGATCACTCGAGTAGTGTGAAGTTCCCTGCTTCTTCAAATGCACCACTATCATCCCTGTCTCAAAGAAACCCAAGATCAAAGGACTTAATGACTACAGACCATCTTTCTGACGTCTGTGATCATGAAGTCATTTGAGAGACTGGTGTTGGCCCACCTGAAGGACATCACTGGACCCTTTCTAGATCCCCTACTTTGACCCCGCTTACCATTCTAAACAGCACTGTGGTAGCAGTGGAGTCATTCAGGTTCCTGGGCACTACCATCTCACAGGACCTGAAGTGGGAGACCCACATTGACTCCATTGTGAAAAAGGCCCAGCAGAGGTTGTACTTCCTTGAGGTAGTTGAGGAAGTTCAACCTGCCACAGGCGCTGCTGATACAGTCCTACTCAGTGGTCATGTAGTCTGTCCTCTGCACGTCAATAACTGTCTGGTTTGGTTCAGCTACGAAATCAGACATCAGAAGACTACACAGGACAGTTTGGACTGCTGAGAGGATTATTGGTTGCTCCTCCCTACCTTCAAGAACTGTACACTTCCAGAGTGAGGAAAAGGGCTGGTAAAATCACGCTGGACCCCACTCACCCAGCCCACTACCTTTTTGAACTGTTGCCTTCTGGCCGACACTACAGAGCAATGAGAACTAGAACCGTCAGGCACAAGAACAGTTTTTTCCCTCAAGCTATCCATCTCATGAACAGTTACGTGGAATACACAGCCTAGTCAATTATATTATTTAACATGTCCTACCTCTTCTGCATTACATTCCCTTGCACTGTATATAACAGATTTGTATTTGTAAATACCATATACAGTATAAATATATTTTTTGTCTTATTGTGTATTTCTATACATACTTGTATTCCTATTCTCTTTTTATTTTTATTCTATTTTTTATTATTATCTCTGTCTTGTTGTTGTATTGTTTGTGCAATGGAAGCTTCTGTCACCAAGAAAAATTCCTTGTATGTAGAAGCATACTTGGCAATAAAGCTCATTCTGATTCTGATTCTGAAAAACAGCTTGATGGAGCGCAAATACGAAGGCAGGGATCTCAAGGCGTGTTTTTCTAAGTTTCAAACTTCGTTTAACCTGACACAGTGACCTAAAAACTTTTTGACAAACCATTTGTAATACATTATTTGGATTTTCTTTTAAAATATGGCCTGTACATGTTCTTGACATGTTTCATGGTTTTTACCCAAATGTCTTGGTGATGTACATGTGTCATCAGGGTTTAGCTGCTCAGGTGAAGTTTTCTCCATTTCTTTTTAGCTCTTTCCCTTTTTTGCCCCAAAACAAACTGGCATATCAGAGTAAAGTGTGATGGAGCTCATACCTTGAACGTTTCCTTCTAAGTCAAGTTGTGACTGTTTGGTTACCTGTATGTGTTAAGTGGACCTAAATACTTTATGATGTGTAAGCTGTTGAGAAAGTGTAGCCAGAGGCATCCCACACTTCAGTACTTATCAGATGCCTTCTGGGAATGCTCTAAAAAGCCGCCGGTCTCGCTGCTGTGATGTCTGAGGAGGAACATGACACAAGTCTCCTCTCTCGCTCTCTCTCTCTTTCCACGCTTTCACCCCATCCTCTGCCCATTCCCATGTGAATTAAATCTCCAGGGTTCGAGCCATTTCCTTTGAGGCTGATCTTGAATCATGAATGGATATTGTGGTGTAAGTATTGTACTTTATGATCCACTGTGCAATGCTTTGTTGTTGAAATGCCTTCTGAGAGAAAGAGAGAGAGAAACAGAGAGAGAGAGAATAATGCTGGTTTTACTGCTGACTGCAAGCTAAAGCACACAAAGCTCTCACATCATATCCAACAGAATCCTGCACATTTATTTTCCACTGAGTTGCACCACCCACAATAGCACACCGCCCTCGAACTGTCAAACAGTCGCTGAGTTTACCTGGAAGAGCTGCATGTTTGAGAGGTGGTGATGCCTGCTGGGTTTTCCACAAAACTGAGGTCTGATCTGTTCGAAAACAACAACTAAAACGTCATAATTTCATATTACCTGTGATGGATTCAGCTGGCTGATTGTATAGTTATAGCACAGCAGTGTTTCCTTTATAATTCTGCTTTTGCAGA
The DNA here is from genome assembly GCF_019703515.2 of Myxocyprinus asiaticus. Lineage (NCBI taxonomy): Eukaryota > Metazoa > Chordata > Actinopteri > Cypriniformes > Catostomidae > Myxocyprinus > Myxocyprinus asiaticus. The sequence goes on along the minus strand of NC_059367.1, from coordinate 3,268,627 downwards.
ATTAATTTAGTTTGACACTATAACAACAGAAAAATGTTTGACAAGATGTCAACATGTTTGCTTGACTAATCCTTGTCTGACAGTTCAGACTAGTTTTAAAAGTTTAAAGTTTGATGGTTATACAGACATCACAGTAAGGCCCCATTTACACCTTGCATTAACATGCATTTTCAGTGTTCGGATTGCACTTGACCACATTAAATGACAGGTGTAAACTGACACAAGATGCATTGTGAATGGATCATGATCGGATCACTGAAACCACATTCGGAGGTCATCAGGAACGATTCTGACCTCATTAAAAGAAGGTGTAAATGCAAATGTGTTTTTGTAATTATGTGATGAACTTGTGCTACACTCATCCGTTGTTAAAACGCTGTGTTGTGCATTCTTGCCTTTTTCTGTTAATTCAGCCATCGCAATGTGAAGAACACAACAGACATAGCTGTCTTGCAATCTTGTTACATGAACAATGAACAATATCCCATTAATTATTCAATTGGATTACACTTGGAATATCACGTCCCTCTCCTCAAATCCCCACTAGCTCGCATTTCTGCCGTTTTCTAATCATGCACGTCACACATGAAACCATGCTTCATGGGTGCATTCCAGATGAGAAGTATATACAAAGTGCCAAATGTGAGATGAATATAATTAGATTTGCTTCGACGACCCGAAATTTAGCTTTGTCGGACACCAAAAAAATGTCTGTGAAGAAAAAACCCTGAAAGCATTTGAATTATCCATTAGTGTTTTTAAAATTTGCTAAAAGACGGAATTTTCAGTTACCACAGGCTTTAACGTAATATTGAATTAGTGTTTTTTATTTTTTCACAGGTAATTTTGATCTGATCACTATCCGATCACAGTGGAGATGCATTTGACTGCAGGGTGTAAATTAAATCCAGCTAAAGAATATCCAGATACTATCCGGATATGAAACGCATGTTAATGCAAGGTGTAAATGGGGTCAAAGACAAACAGTCGGCAAGCTTTGTTGTTTGAGTTTGAATAGTCTTGGCCTGTTTGAACATTCAGTCAATGCAAGTGTATGTGATTTTAAACCCTACGATTCTGAAGGTCTGTGCCAAGTTTGGTGGATGTAGCTTAAGAGCTCTAGGGGGAGTTACAGTTGATCATTTTGGTCTTGGTTTAGGGATTTTGTAAAAACCCTAAACCAAGCCCATAGAATAATAATATGTTGGCTATTTAAGCCAAAATAATATCTGATTTAAGTTTCATGTTCAAGTAAACAAAACTTTAAAGATTTTTAAACGTTCTTTCTTCGGACTTGACTCCTTTGCGGTTCCGTTGATGAGTCACTTTTAATTCAGTAACCACTCTGATTGATTCATTGAGTTAATTCAGTGAAGGATTCATCAGAGTGATTCAAACCGATAACTCATCAGTGTGTATTACTGAAAATGAATGCCCTCATGAAGTGGTAATGCGGCCACGACATGGAACAGAAATGGTCTGATATTCGTTATCTTGGTCGACATCACCCGATATCTCAAGACATTTTTAAGGTCGATTGGTTCTGATTGGTTGACGTCTATCAATGTGAATCAAGAATTCAACAATGCTGTGGCATAAATGTGATTTATTTAACATTGGTGTCTTATCCTTTTCCTATCATATAAAATATATTGAAATGCCTTTTTATGTTATACCCACAAAACCCCTTAACCATCGTAAAATCAAGGTAACGCTGTCTCGTGGCTTGTTGCTTAAGCAATTCCATGCAATACGACATAAAACGCATCTAGAGTGAAGCTCAGAAATGTTCAATATTCTTTTCTATATTCTCATCCACATTCTGACCACAATTTCACAGAAACTCCACAAACTCTGTAAAACACTCAAAATTGGCAGACATCGCCTCTCATATGGCAGTTCCCCCTCAGGCCAGCCAGCCAATCAGGGCGCCTCCCTCCCCTCCGAGTTCCCTGGGAATTGATGGCAGAGCGGAGCATTACGCTGGTGACAGAGGACCGGGGTTGTCAGGACGTGCTCTCTTCTGCAGCCGTTTTGTTGTTGCTCTTGCTGATACCTGAGGGACCATTAAGCTGAAAATAATTGGCTCCAGATCTCCTCCAGCCATCGATCCATTGTGTCAGTGAACTCTCTGACACGTACAGTAGACACACACATTTACACACACTGCAAAGAATCGACATACAAATACTGCTCTTGCTAACACTTACAAATAATAGCAAACTCATATGTACATACACATATTTACATTAACTGTGCCTAAAAGTTTAACCTGCAGTGTGTAATTTCTGTTCCACTAGAAGCAACAAACGGAATTGTAATCTTTTTGTGTGGCCTGACATTGTTTCAACCAATGGAGTGACTTTGGTGATTTTGATTTTGAATAAGTTGAGCTTGGATATATCAAAGGGCTTGTCAATTATTTTTTTTAAGAGAATGCTAGCATATAGATAGCCTAAAGCTAATCACAACAAATTATTTTGTGGGGTCTTTAAGATGCTCTCTGTTTTCTTTGTCCTTCTACATAATTTTAAATCTTTAAAATCTCTTCATGGCAAAATTAATCTGATGCCCACAAAAAAAGTCCCAACAGAGGGCACTCTCCCCCAGTCATACACCCACAGAGCAGCACACATTTGTGATGCGCTGCTAATAGCAACTCTGCCCTTGCGTAAAGTGCATTTATCTTCAGCTGTCTCTTTCTATCTTCATTCAGCCAACGCCGCGTTTGATTAAATCTCTTGCCGTTTGTCATCATCACTCGCCCCTTGAACCTCACAGAAGCACCTCAACAAAGACCTTCACTGCTATTGTATTAATATGAGCACCACACAGCCCCCCGTCCGATGACTGAATTACTCAAAAGCATCCTGCCCTTTATAAAAACACATCCTGATATTCATCAACATGCCTGGTTTGGATGTATGTCGCGTACTGTGGTAATTAGGAGTATCTCCTTACCCTCTCATTTTAGGAATATTGATATTAATTAACTCCTCGCCCATGTACATCAAAAACAGGTCAGCCATATTTGAATGTGTTTGTTAGATGTTCCTGTATTATGTACAATTAGGCCGATTCCTTGACAGAGCATTCCATGAGCGATATGTTGTCAGATTAATTGGAGTTAATAGCATGTCGCTGTACACATGGCGGGGAGAGGAACTTGCAAGTTCCATCACGTTTAAAACGAACCAACGTGAGTTTACAGTCTTAATGTTGGCTTCTGCATAAATGAACTATTCTTTCATATTCCTCATTGACAAAACAAACATTTGCATGCAAATTTGGACACTTGTGAGCAGGTCAGGTATGGTATCAGAAATTAACTTTGATATAAGAAGGCAGTAATTGCCCCCTGGATTTGATTTTCAGGGGCATTTTTACGTTTATGAGGTCATATTTTTCTAAACATATAAAAAATATATTGTCACTCTTTTATTCAAATAATTACAATTTAATTAATTCATTAACAGAAGTTATCAATCTGAATAATTACATTGGTGATATATTATCTCCTACCCAAAATATCCAATCAATGTCAACTCATATTTTATGTGAATATGTTTATACTGGAATATTAAAGGGATAGTTCACCCAAAAATAAAAACAATTCTCTCATTATTTACTCACCCTCATGCCATCCCTGATGTGAATGACTTTCTTTCTTCTGCTGAACACAAAATATTTTTTTAGAAGAATATCTCAGCTCTGTATGTCTATACAATGCAAGTGAATGGTGACCAGACATTTGAAGGTCCAAAAATCACATAAAGGCTCCATAAAAGTAATCCATACGACTCCAATGGTTTTATCCATGTCTTCAGAAGCAATATTATAGGTGTTTGTGAGAAATGGATCAATATTTAACTTTTGTTATGGCGATTTGCAGTATTTGTGCATATTGCCACTTACTGGGCAGAGAGGAAAATGTATTGTGAAAAAGAACTATTGATCTGTTTCTCACCCACATCCATCATATCACTTCTGAAGACATGGATTTAACCACTGGAGTCATATGGATTACTTTTATGCTGCCTTTATCTGCTTTATGGAGCTTCAAAGTTTTGATCACCATTCACTTGCATTGTATGGACCACTATAGCTGAGATATTCTTCTTAAAAAGAAATCTTCTTTAATTTGTGTTCTGCAGAAGACATTAATTCATACACATCTGGGATGGCATGAGGGTGAGTGAATGGTGAGAAGGTTTTCATTTTTGGGTGAACTATCCCTTTAAGAACTATATCCGCATTTTGAAATTTAAGGGAATTTTTGTCACAAGTCCCTGCTAAATTCTGACCCTGGTCAGGTACAATCTAAAGAAGTTCTGAAGAACATACGACTGGTGTTTTCCTGTGCAAAAGTTGCCTCTGCGATGCTAGGGTGTTCTGGGCGGTTGCTTAGGTATTGCTAGATGGATGCTATGGAATTCTATGTGGTTGCTAGGTGGTTGTTTGCTGGCCCAAGTCGAACGAGCATATCCCAGAGTTTCAAAGATATTTGTCGCATTCATACATAAAGAAAATGATGTACAATTTCCAGTTTAGAGGTCACTGTGAACACGACCCTTATGAAAATACTGGTAAATTTTGCTCTGGCAATTTTCCTTAATGTGAAGTTATATCATTACCTACACATTTCCTTATTGATGGTACAGTGCATTCAGGAAGTATTCAGACCCCTTCATTTTTTTCACATTTTGTTATGTTGCAGCATTATGCTAAAATGCTTATATATATATAACATTTTCACATCAGTCTACACTCCATACCCCATAATGACAAAGCAAAAAACATATTTTTGATAACTGAAATGTCACATTGACATAAGTATTCAGACCCTTTGCTATGACACTTGAAATTTAGCTCTGGTGCATCCCACTTCTCTGGATCATGTTTGAGATGTTTCTACACTTTGATTGGAGTCCACCTGTGTCAAATTCAACTAATTGATGACCTGTCTATATAATGTCTCACAGCTGAAAATGCATATCAGAGCAAAAACCAAGCCATGAGGTCAAAGGAACTGCCTGCAGAGCTCAGAGACAGGATTGTGTTGGGGCACAGATCTGGGGAAGGCTACAAAAAATATTCAGCTGCATTGAAGGTTCCCAAGAGTACAGTGGCCTCCATAATTCTTAAATGGAAGAAGTTTGTAACAACCAGGACTCTTCCTAGAGCTGACTGCTTGGCCAAACTGAGCAATCGGGGGAGAAGGGCCTTGGTAAGAGAGGTGACCAAGAACACAATGGTCATTCTGGTTGAGCTCCAGAGATCATGTGTGGAGATGGGAGAAACTTGCAGAAGGACAACCATCACTACAACACTCCACCGATCTGAGCGTTATGGCAGAGTAGCCAGACAGAAGCCTCTCCTCAGTGAAAGACACAAAAATAAAACACCTAAAGGACTCTCAGACTGTGAGAAACAAGATTCTCTGGTCTGATGAAATGATGATTGAACTGTTTGGCCTCAATTCCAAGGGTCATGTCTGGAGGAAACCAGGCACCGCTCATCACCTGCACAATGCCATCACAACTGTGAAGCATGGTGGTGGCAGCATCATGCTGTGGGGGTGTTTTTCAGTGTTAGGGACTGGAGGACTGGTCAGGGTTGAAGGAAAGCTAAATGCAGCAAAATACAGAGACATCCTTAATAAAAACCTGGTCCAGAGCACTCAGGACCTCAGACTGGGCCAAAGGTTCACCTTCTATCAGGACAATGACCCTAAGCACACAGCCAAAACAACGCAAGAGTGGCTTTGGGACAACTCTGTGAATCTCTTTGAGTGGTCCAGCCAGAGCCCAGACTTCAACCTAATCGAACATCTCTGTAGAGACCTGAAAATGGCTGTCCATCGACGGTCCCCATCCAACCTGACAGAGCTCAAGAGGATCTGCAGAGAAGAATTGCAGAAAATCCCCAAATCCAGGTATGCAAAATAGTGGTTGACCAATATGGGTTTTTTAATGGCCGATACCAATATCCTGAGAGCAGGGTGGCCGATACAATGCCGATATATATCACACAATTTAATATAGTAAATAACAAACATAAAATTGCTAAAAAATAATAATAATAAACTCTTATTTAGCACTATATTTACTCAATTTCACACAAAAAAATAATATTGTATTTTAAATGGTAGATAGCAGTTTCTTCAGATTTCTGTTTAGTTATGACATTTTTGTAATTTATTTGCACATGAAGAAATTGTTAATATATTAGGAAGAAGGAAATAACAGTACACACAGTATTCCAGCAACCATGGATGGCATGTCTACATTAGCAATCACATTTACTCAAAAAATATCGAATCAAACCTATTGTACATACAGTGAATAGTGAATAAGACATTTACTTATATCGCACGTGAATCGCTTTTAACTTGGGCTGCATCCGAAAACGTAGACAGCTGACTTGCGACCTTGCTGCCTAATCAGTTTATGGCTTAATTGACATCTGTTTTGAATGAATGGATCTCTTAAGAAAACTGGTCTCCGAACTGTTTGAAAAGCACCTTAGTTTCATTGTACCTCCGTATACAGCCTCCAGAGGCAGCATTTTCCTGGTTTCGGACGCAGCCTCGAAGTTGCACTCACGCGCTCATGCGAATCCACCGCGAGCCTCAATCTCCTGACAATTTAAACGGACTGGATTGCCTACTTGGATCAGGGGCAGACTGGCCATAGGGAGAACCGGGACTTTTCAGAGGAAGATATTAGATCAACGGGAAGAAAACGCTGGATCTTTTTAAACTAGATATCTGCATATTTGCAGACGGTATATAATAGAATTTTATTGATATTTGCCTTTTATCATTAGAAAAGTTACAGGGAACTGTTGAGGAGAGGCTGATAGAATACATGCTTTAGAGGTATATAAATGAGTGCTCCACAAGATGCTGGATCTGCTGAATTTGTGTGAGGTTGGTTTATTACATCTGCTTAAACAAGATATGCACATATTTGCAGACAGTATATGATATTAGTTTTATTGATATTTGCCTTTTTATCATTAGACAAGACAGTTAAAAGTTACAGGGAACTGTTGAGGAGGGAGAGGGAGAATGAAACAGGCGAGCACTTTAAAATTATGAGCTTAAAGCATCTGTTGGGGCTCTGATATGCGGACCGTTTAAAAGACACTGTGTTACACACCGGTCTATTATTGTAGTAACACGATGGCATGTAACAACAAAATGAACCGTGACTGGTCGTTTACATGTATCAGACATTTCACATGCAAACAGGTGATTTTTGGCAGCCTCAAGAAAAAAATCAGCCAAATGGGAAAATGTATAATTAAAAAAGAATATCGGCTGATTTATCAGCCTCTGTGATATATCGGTTGATCACTAGTGCAAAGCTTGTCGCATCATACCCAAAAAGGGTCTGAATACTTATGTCAATGTTGTATTTCAGTTTTTTCTTTTTAATCAATTTGCAAAGTTATAAAAAATATTTTTTTTTTCTTTGTCATTATGGGTTATGGAGCGTTTTAGCAATAGGCTGCAACATAACAAAATGTGAACAAAGGGGGGGTCTGAATACTTTCTGAATGCACTGTATGTGTAAACAGAGCCAGAAGATTACCATTTAACACTCTGAAGAAAAATGTCAACAAACTGGTCAGATAATGAAACTAGAGTGCTTCTCTTCATCCGATGGGATGAATATCTTTCCTGACAGCTGAAAGGAACAGTTAGCGATTTCCCATGTATTCTCTGATGAACCCACGTTCTTCGCGCAGACATATGTGTAGCGAAATACGTACATATTTCTGTGCTTTTCAGTCTCAGATAGCGTCTCCGCTTTCGGTTGCTAGCAACAGCATTTTGTTCTCTGTCATTCAACAGTCTCATTTGCATTTGTCGCATACGTAGCGAAATACGTTCCTACGTACAGTGTTGTTGAGTCTCGAGCAAGTGCATAAATGAAAACATTTGCTAAAAAAACAACAAAAAAACACCCACCAACATTACCAACCACATACGTTCAGCTAAATAATCATACCCTGCCATGTTTTCAAACTAAAAGCCCGTGTTGAGGTCATTTCCGGCAAACGTCACATAGTTTAATGGCATTTGGTGCTGATGTATGAATGGTAGCAAAAGAAAAAAAGATGGAAAGTAGTTTCATGTGTGAACAGCACATTTGGTACATTTACCAATAAGGGCAACCCAACGATTTTCCTGTAATTTACCTGGTTGCATGTGTGAATGGGGCTATTCCAGTCACACAATTTGAGGTATTATGTATGTGCATAGTGCAAACTGTGCGGAAACAGTTGCAAAGTTTAACCAAAGTCCCTTTCAAGGCAAGTCATTTCACTTGCCGGCCATCTTGGGAACATTCCTTTGATACAAGGGGCATCACATTTCAGCTTCCATCTACTTCAATGAGGAAAGACCAAAATCTCCCAAAACGTTTGTCAAGATTCCGATCAAATTACTTAAAATTAGCAGGAAAATATGACAACAATGGTACCATTAATTGTACTTCTTTAACTAAAATCTGTATCTAAAAGGCGATTGGCTTTTTTACCCATAAGGCAAGACTTCCTTTTCTACACCTGCCTTTGGTGTTCCAATTTCTTCCATTCATTTTAAAGGAATATTCTGGGTTCAATACAAGTTGAGCTCAATCGATAGCATTTGTGACATAATTTTGATTACCAAAAATTTTTTTTCGACATCCCCTGTTTTCTTTAAAACAAGCAAAAATCTGGGTTACAGAGAGGCACTTGCAATGGAAGTCAATGGGGCCAATTTTTGGAGGGTTTAAAGTCAGAAATGTAAAGCTTATAATTTTATAAAAGCACTTACATTAATTCTTCTGTTAAAACTTGTATATTATTTTAGCCGTAAAGTTAAATCGTCGTTTTTACGGTCCTTATTGAATTTACGGTGTTATGTTGTCATAGCTAAGAAGTTGTAAAATTGGATATAACTTTATACAGATAAGGTTACTAAGTGATTTTATCATACTAAAATCATATTAACACACATTATTTAAGTCTTGTGGCTAAACATTTGAAACAGTGAGTATTTTAAAGTTTACGGATTTGCACCCATTCACTTCCATTGTAAATGCCTCACTTGTGAAGTGATTTTCAAAAGAAGGGACGAGTATAAATAAATTTTTGTGCTAATCAACATTGTGCCACAAATGCTATCGATTGAGCATAACCCGGAATAATCCTTTAACTTAGGTTTAGGTTTGTTGCACAGATCTATATAGATAGATTTTAAAGTATGCATCCTTTGCTGTGTTTGTTTATTAACTATTAAACGAACTGTACTTTATTATATTAATTGCTGTGTTTCAGGTCAGTGATTTTTGCTCTTAATTGTGCTTGTATAGTGTCAGGGTGAGGATGGGCGCCAGGGCCACATTACTGTGTTTTAATGGGGAGATGCCATATAATAGTTTTGACCTCTGACCTTTTGTGGTGACTATAGCTCATTATTATGATCTGTGAGTGTCAGAGCTGAATCTGATGGTGTGTGTGCATGGGAAGGTGGGTCGTTGCGACGGTCCAGCACCTTACCCCTGATCTGCAAATAAAATACAATAACATACACACACACACAGACACACACTAATTAAAAGGAAATAGAGTGCTGTTTTTCTGCTCATTGTCAGTTACAGATCTCCATGCAGATATTCTTGTACTTTGTTTCCAAGCGGTTCCAGGAAAGTGGATTCAAAGACCAGAGGTTTCAAATTAGTTCTCTCTCTCTCTTACTGTAAAAAAAATACAGGTGGTAATTTATTAAAAATGCGCCTGGTACAAACGCTGTTTATTTGCATGTGCTATCTAGTTTAGTGCATGATTCACCAAAGTAACTATGCTGATCAGAATCTGTGCTGGCACAATTCTGATCTTACAGGGCTTTTCTGATCACTATAAACAGTAGCAGAGGATGCAGCAGACCACCACGATCTGGACCGTACAGCATCACTCCACCACTGTAAGCCAGACACTTGAATCATATCGCTAACATGCCAGGTAAATAGCACTGAGTTTAGTGAATGAAATGCAATCTATAATAAGTCTTATTTACATAAAAAGAAGCCGTGTTTGCATGGAAACGAATGACAATGACTCAATTTAAATACTCAAGATGCAATATATATCACAGAATTCTCTTCTGTTCCTTTAGTCATTTGTTGTCCGCGGGCCCCTGCTGTTGGCTCGAACAGCCCTCAGTGCAGGTTTGGCCTTTTCTGGGACATCTGACATTCACTGACAGATGGAAGCTTTGTCACTCTTGTGTGTGACACTGGGGACCTGTTTCACCAGATAAAAGCTGATTTAGGGGCCTGTATGAAATTAAATGTGTGCAATTAGATTGAAAGCACATACAGATTAAATGTTTAGAATTGTAAATAATTCAAATTAGTACACATCATTCTGGAATTGTGATTGGTCAATCGTGGCATTCTGCGGTAAAATATTCTTGTATAATGACCGCTAATTCACTATAAATGGCATTTGTCCCTGGCAAGTGATTTCCTGTCTATAGCTGTGTCATGTCTCTCGTATCACTCCACACTTTCTTTCTTCTCACATAATAGGATAATTTCAAATCAAATCAACATTTCATGTCCATTTATTTATTTGGAAAGTTGCTGTGTAATAAGTGAGATAATGTCATGTAAATGCTTCATTTTGTGATAATGACTGTCTGACTTGCATTATCCCCACATATATTATGTATATTTATGTATTATAATACATTTAATGAAATTGCTAAATACCTAATACAAGTTTGTTTATTAAAATATTATGAACCAAATTTGAAATCACAACTGTAAATGTAGAACCTAAATTGTAACGTAGTTTCTGTTCTCTTTTAGGAATTGTCCGTTTAATAAAAGTAAAGCCAGTTCTGTAATTTAAGGTTTCAGTGGCATACCCAATATTAAAGGCTTATAACTTATAATGTTTGGTATCATTGTAAAGAAAACTTTTCAAAGGTTTTAATGATATAGATTATGACACATTCTGAGACTCTCAGCCTAAGAAATTGCTGAAAAATAAAATTAAAATTGAGCCAAAAATTTTTTATTTTTCTCATTTGACATTATATATCTCTGGGTGTAAATAAGATGGCTTCAAAAAAAGTTTGTGCTGATACGACAAAGCAATCAAAAGTTATAGCATTACAAAAATTATTTATTATAGTGTCCAAAAGCCTCTCCAAACAAATAAAACATGAGAATTGTACATAAAAAAATAAATTACACATGCAAACACAGCAATGACTAAAGGTATGTATAACATGCAGACATGATTTTAGTAATAAGATTTCACAGAATGAGTTTCATTCTGTGCCATTTGAGTCATCATTGAGTCTGTGTCATGTACTTGGCGCCATCTCCTGGTGGCCATATTTAATATTGAGCTTTGTGTGGAATATCTGATGATCTATGCATCCGATTACCTTGTGTGTGGACTTGTTTAAAAGATAATCACCTCCTCTAAATAATGGTATGTGATATTTTATGTTCTGTTTATATTTTGTGAAGTCATAAGCAAAAATGTGGCATACAAGCAACACCAACATAATTGTCAAAGACATATACTTAGCTATTACTCACTATATTTTTGTCTGTGAGTAAAACAAATAGGCTGGATGTATTCTACTATTTGAGGGCTTTCCAACAACATATGACACATGGCTATTTGATTAGATTGACGTTTTTACTGATTGCAATAATATGTATAGTGCAATTGTTTTTAATAAATTATCAAAACTGAACACTTCTGATTTGTCTGCAAATTTCAAAGCACTTGTTCAGTTTTGATCATTATGTCTACATGCATTAGAAATTAGAGCTTCTAAGCTTTCAAACGATACCTATTTTGTGTTGGACAAGACTGTAGTTGTTAATATTTTGACGATTATTTTTTTTCTTGCAGGCCCATCTGAGTTTAAAGGGATAAATGCATATCATAATTATAATAAAATGAATATTCCAGGTTCAATACAAGCTTTATTAACATAATTTGTGGCATAATGTTGATTACCACAAAAAAATGAATTTCAACTCATCCCTCCTTTTCTTCAAAAAAGCAAAAATTACAATGGAAGTGCATGGGATACATTTTTGGAGGTTTTAAAGGTAGATATGTGAATCTTATAATTTTATAAAAGCACTTACATAAATTCTTCTGTTGAAACTTGTGTATTATTTGAGCTGTAAAGTTGTTTAAATTGTCATTTTTACAGTCGTTTTAGAGTTTTTGGGTTCACAGCATTACGTCTTGATGGCAACCAAGTTGTAAGATTAGATATAATTTTACACAGATGCGGTTAGTAAGTGATTTTATCACATTAAAATCATGTTAACACACATATTGTTTACGTCTTGTGGCTATACTTCTGAAACGGTGAGTTTTTTAACATTTACCAATTGGGCCCATTCACTTCCATTGTAAGTGCCTCACATAAGACACATTTAAAGATTGTGATTTATTAATATTAATATATTTTTTTTGTAACAGATACAAGGTAATGTGAAGTGTGAATGAATAAGCTATGCAAATTTAACTCTTTAAAACTTTCTTTGCAGGATTTCAAAAAATCCAAACACTTGTGAAGTGAGAAATTATTGACGGTGTGATTGATAATCCAGCAGAAATTTGGTTGCAGTTCCAATTTTACAAGTTTACAAATACAATATTATCATTTTTAGTCTGTTTAAAGATGGAAATCTTTACCTGTTTTTCATTTCTGGTAAATGTGACCAGGCCACGTCCACACAAATATTTTTTCATTTACACCTCTCATTCACACCAGAACAGCATTTTGAAAATGCTCTCCATTTTTTACACAGATTGAAGTCTGTAACTAAAGTCAAAATACGGGAAAGTTGCTTTTAAAAAATATCTTGTCAAATAACTTTTCTTTGATTTTCTTCAAGCGACAACATCTAAATGAACTGGCTTTATACAAGTCAAAGAATATTATTTAGTATGACTGAACCAACCTCACTATATTAGTTTACTCTAATGAAAGTATTTTGAGTGTCAGACCAGGTAGAAATAGCTCCATAAGGTAATGATGGCAGATTTCCACTTAAACAGTGTGGTTTAAATCAAACTTGGTATAAAAGTGAGACTGTTTAAACAGGAGTCATTAGAATTGTTCATTTAGTCTTCTGTCCTGAAGAGGGAGACACAACTGAAGCTAAATTAAGCTGATTGTTTAGAAAGATGATTTTACTGGTTTATTTGTTCAGTTCAGGCTAGTCTGTGAGCTTGTGTGAAATGATGTTCTGTACTCTCTCTCTCTCTCTTCCTCTCTTTCTCCAGGACTCTTCACAGTGCGTTATTGATCTAAAGGGAACTGAATAAAACATGGGCACATGTCCATTGTCAGTGAATGCACAGAGAATAGCACACGCACTCGGTGCAGCTGAGAGAATGGAGAATTATCACAACCATCGGCTGTGAGGTATGAAACTATTTCCTATGAAACTATGGAATGCCATCGACAAACACACAAAAAAAGCACCTGAAGTGTCGCTTGTTATGCGCGCATATGCACTCAATGGCTGATATTTATTGTAAGACAACCAGAGTGAGATGCGGAAAGAGAAAATCAATGGTGGTTTTCCCAGCTCAGGTCTCGACAGAGTAGAGCAGAAATCGGCGTTAAACTCCACTCTTAGCTGCGCAACTCCTCATCGATTTTTTATTTGGCTCCCAGCAGTGTTCGCTCCACCACAGGCTCTTACCGCCTGGTGGACCAGGGGCCCGGGCCCCGCAGAGTTCGCAGTGAACTGGTTGTTAACAGAATTAAACTCCTATTTAGTCTCTGTGGCGGGGAATACACACACACTGCCTCCAGACAAGACCTGACAGGACATCCTATTCACTCTGCTGCAAGACTAACACGCTGCCAAAAATCAGAGCGCTCACATATGCATGCCAGCGACTGGTTTGAGGGGGTGTGTGTACTCTTGTGTGGGTGTGTGTGCATAAAAACACAAGACACTATTAGTTTACTGAAAGCTCAGGACATGTTATTGTGTTAATTTGTTGTGTGGTTTTAAAGAAGCTTGGAATAGCAGGACTAAACAAAGCAAACTTTAATTAGAATGTCCATTTCATTGAGAAGTATATGCATGCACAAACATAGAGGCAGGGTTGACATGCATTTCTACTGGTAGAAACTGAGAAATGGTTAATTCAATATGCATTGAAAAACATGCGACTCTATTCTAGATGATAATAATTGCATGAACTTTTTTGCATAAAGGGGAGACTGAGGCTAGTTTTCACACATTTTTATGTTTAGTTTTAAAAGTCCATTTCTGCTTAGCCATAAACCGTAGGGTCTTGGCTACAAAAAAGCTACTGAGCATGTCCAACAATATTGCCCAGGGGGAAAGATACAGTTCACTGAACACAAGTTGACCTCTTGTGACAACTTACCCCAATAGCATGGCCTATTAAAGGCTTTTCACTAAAAGGTAAAACAATAATGATGTTTAAAATGATTCTTGAACCTGCACAAATGGAAAAGGTAATGTACAAAAATATCAAAATGCTGTGTGCATTTTCCATTTCCCATTTTGATTTGTAACTAGTAGCCCCAAAGAAACATGCAAAAAAAACAAACAAAAAAAAACGTTACAGACATTACATCAGAGGTTAGCATAATTATATCTGATTCAAAGTGTTGGCCAGCATCATCCAATCACTGATTACCATTTTCCCATGTCTGTCAAACATGTTGAATGGTCCAAACATCATCTGTAGCCTGAAACTGAACTTTAAATAGGAAGTTTGGACTGAATGCACTTAGCTGCATAGAGAGCTACTGAATGCTCCCTTGCTCCCTGTTTAGTGAATGACTTAACCTCCAGTGTGCTGTCTGTCTGCACTGGTCTCAGAACAGTTTGAAATGCACCTTATCTTCATCCTAACTCCATATAAAGCCTCTGAAAGCAACATGTTCCAGTTTTTGGATGCATCCATTGATTCTCAATATGATAATGTACAGTGAAAAGGATATTTTAACTGAAACTGAACATACAGTCATTGTGTTTAACAGCATGTCGTTTCACGAGAAATTGCTCAAATTTTAAAAATGCCATATTGGAAGAAATTAGAGACTCTGATCTTTTGATTCAAACAGGTTTCAGTGTAAAAACGTAGACACTTAGAAACTCCTCTGCGATCACCACCATGTTGTTTTGTCACATGTCTATGTACGTCAAAATTTCAACCCTTTACTGACAGCACAGAGTTTCCTGAACTGAGATCAGTCAGTTTAAATTAAATTAAGTTATGCGTTGCGTACAGTGCATCCGGAAAATATTCGCAGCGCTTCACTTTTTCCACATTTTGTTATGTTACAGCCTTATTCCAAAATGGATTAAATTCATTATTTTCTTCAAAATTCTACAAACAATACCCCATAATGACAACGTGAAAGAAGTTCATTTGAAATCTTTGCAAATTTATAAAAAAAAAAATCAATAAAAAAATAAAATCACATGTACATAAGTATTCACAGCCTTTGCTCAATACTTTGTTGAAGCACCTTTGGCACCAATTACAGCCTCAAGTCTTTTTGAGTATGATGCTACAAGCCTGGCACACCTATTTTTGGGCAGTTTCTCCCATTCTTCTTTGCAGGACCTCTCAAACTCCATCAGGTTGGATGGGGAGTGTCGGTGCACAGCCATTTTCAGATCTCTCCAGAGATGTTCAATCAGGTTCAAGTCTGGGTTCTGGCTGGGCCACTCAAGGACATTCACAGAGTTGTCCCGGAGCCACTCCTTTGTTATCTTGGCTGTGTGCTTAGGGTCGTTGTCCTGTTGGAAGATGAACCTTCGCCCCTGTCTGAGGTCCAGAGCACTCTGGAGCAGGTTTTCATCAAGGATGTCTCTGTACATTGCTGCATTCATCTTTCCCTCGATCCTGACTAGCCTCCCAGTTCCTGCCGCTGAAAAACATCCCCAGAGCATGATGCTGCCACCACCATACTTCACTGTAGGGATGGTATTGGCCAGGTGATGAGCGGTGCCTGGTTTCCTCCAGACACGACGCTTGCCATTCAGGCCAAAGAGTTCAATCTTTGTTTCTCATGGTCTGAGAGTCCTTCAGGTGCCTTTTGGCGAACTCCAGGTGGGCTGTCATGTGCCTTTTACTGAGGAGTGGTTTCCATCTGGCCACTCTACCATACATGCCTGATTGGTGGAGTGCTGCAGAGATGGTTGTTCTTCTGGAAGGTTATCCTCTCTCCACAGACAAACGCTGGAGCTCTGTCAGAGTGACCATCGGGTTCTTGGTCACCTCCCTGACTAAGGCCCTTCTCCCCCGATCGCTCAGTTTGGCTGGGCGGCCAGCTCTAGGAAGAGTCCTGGTGGTTCCAACTTCTTCCATTTATGGATGATGGAGGCCACTGTGCTCATTGGGACCTTCAATGCTGCAGAAATTTTTCTGTACCCTTCCCCAGATCTGTGCCTCGATACAATCCTGTCTCGGAGGTCTACAGACAATTCCTTGGACTTCATGGCTTGGTTTGTGCTCTGACATGCACTGTTAACTGTGGGACCTTATATAGACAGGTGTGTGCCTTTCCAAATCATGTCCAATCAACTGAATTTACCACAGGTGGACTCCAATCAAGTTGTAGAAACATCTCAAGGATGATCAGTGGAAACAGGATGCACCTGAGCTCAATTTTGAGTGTCATGGCAAAGGCTGTGAATACTTATGTACATGTGATTTTGTTTCATTTTTTATTTTTAATAAATTTGCAAAGATTTCAAACAAACTTCTTTCACGTTGTCATTATGGGGTATTGTTTGTAGAATTCTGAGGAAAATAATTAATTTAATCAATTTTGGAATAAGGCTGTAACATAACAAAATGTGGAAAAAGTGAAGCACTGTGAATACTTTCCGGATGCACTGTATAGCGAAGCCAAAATACAACGTCAACGCATGTGGATGCAGGGTTGCACGAGGTTAAAACACATGTGAAAATCCGCCCTGTTCAAAAAGTGACAACATGCCCCATCCTGACTTTTTCCTGAGAACACATTTAAACCTTTTTGTAAAAATCCGCCTCCATAATATTTATAATATTATATTTATTATATTCAATCAAAAATATGATGATAGTAAAAATGTACTTTGTGAGGTCGAATTTACAAAAAGTTAAGATGGTATTGAACTAGTGTTTGAAACAAACATGCAAAACCTCTACTAGGGAGAACACACATTTGTGAAATTGGACTTTTGATTCCAAATCTTATCGTTACGAAGATATAGCCCTGTGTGACAACAAGCCCTGCACTCCTCTATAATAAATGACACATAGGAATGAAAAATCACAAAGAAAATCTCTTTAATGCCTCAGTTGTATGGCAAGCCGATTTATCTTTAAATATTCCCAGCATGACTCTCAAAATGGCATTTTTAGTAGTAAGAAATGTAATTAGAGGGCTCTATAATTGGAATTTGTACTAGTAAAAATACAATTAAAGAGCTCTCTAATTGGAATTCTAACTAGTAAAAATTCAACTGCAGTGCTCTTTAATTAAAAATGAATGGGAGTCAGTGGAGACTTATGACAAGTAAACATTCAGTTAGAGAGCTCTCTAATAGGAATCTTAATAGTAAAAATTCAATTATAGAGCTCTGTAATTGGAATTCTTACTAGTTAAAATGCAATAATGATGAGTACTGCTGGGAACATTAAAAGATAATTTGGCCTTCCGTACAGTTGTTTCTGCTAGACAGCAATGAGACTAAATGGAGACTTACTTAAGTTTTGTGCATTCCAGATAGGGTTGCCATTTTATCATTAAAAATATTTTAATACTAATCATGCGTAGGACAGATGCGATAAAGCCGTTCAAGTCTCTTTCGTTAATATGCGCTCATTTACAACCGCTGTTTATAGAAATGCCGGTTTTCTTAAAGTGACAGTACTGTTTTTAACAAGTTTTCAACAAATCACTGATTTGAGGTATCATTTATATCTGTAGCACAAATGCTGTGGGACGAGTTGTACAGCAAAATGTAATACTTAGAGTTAAGGGTTTGTTCCAATCACAATACTGATGACTGTCTTGGCAAACA
The DNA here is from genome assembly GCF_019703515.2 of Myxocyprinus asiaticus. Lineage (NCBI taxonomy): Eukaryota > Metazoa > Chordata > Actinopteri > Cypriniformes > Catostomidae > Myxocyprinus > Myxocyprinus asiaticus. The sequence continues at coordinate 3,250,508 of NC_059367.1, read as the reverse complement.
CCACTAATAATAACTTCATGCATTTTTTGATAAATTGAGACAGATTGCATATGTTATATATATCACACAGACAGGCAGTAACGAAGAGGCCTGTAGGTGTGACATTGAACTTCAAATTTACATTCAGTTTTAAATAAAGTGTGAGTTTGTTTAACAGCTTTATTGTGTTTGGTGGGGGGTGGGGTTAGTTGCCGCCTTATTTGCATTCGATGGTGTGCCTAATATATGCAGGTCACTGACCCTCAGTGGTTGGGGTCACAGCATGGTGTGTGTGAGTGTGTGTACGCATGTGTGTCGGGCTTGTTAAGGAGCTGCATCGCACACGCTTGCCAACTGTCTGCATCCCACCACAGACACACACACACACACACACACACACTTGCTATCCTCTCAGGATTAGTAATAATGAGCGTGCCAAGACAGAGCCAATTAAACGTGCGTTACTGAGTTAACCATGTACCTATTGTGAGTTCCCATCATAATCTGACAGGAAGTGTGTGTGATATGTGCATTATTGCATCAGAATATATTCCCTGAAACATAATAGCTCTGTTTGAATATAGCGAGCTGCCTACCTAGACAGCTGAAAAGTTGAATAACCCTTAAATACGTACCTCGGGTCTTTAGTGACCCCATTTTTTGAGTTATGCCCCCACCAAAAAGTATTCCATCTTTCTCTTATATCAACAATTAAAACATGCCTTTCTTGCTTAATTACCAAAAGTGTATAGGGTTATTAATTTGCTCTCCATAAGTCATATTTTTATATTTATATAAGTTTACTATCACATTTGTTTATTACAAAACAATTGAGTACTATGTTCATACAAATGACAGCTAGAAATATAACGATACACCAATTTCACAATACAAAACGATGCAGAAGCCCCACAATATGATAAGATTATATAAAATAAAAGCACAAAAAAATAACAAAAAAAAACAAATAGCCCACAATTTATTTGGTTTAAACTTATTAAAGGATTCAACATAAATGTATTTTAAATCTTAAGTGATGCAACAGCGTCTGACATTGGCAACATAAAGCAGAGCTCCATAATAAAGTAACTTAAACAACAGCACTTCATATATCAGCAGATTGTTATGAGAAAAACTCAAAATTTTCCTGTTTTTCTTGAGAAAAATTAGTTTGTCTACATTCAAGTCATTTTACTTTTAATAGCACTTTTCACAATGCACATCGTTTCAAAGCAGCTTTGTAGAAAATCATGTATTAAAGTCCTGTAAATAAAGTTACAGCCCTCAGTGAGCAAGCTAAAGGTGACTGTGGCAAAGAAAAGAACTCCTTTAAATAGTTAGTGGAGAAATAAAAAAGAAAAAACATGAACCTGTCCTCTGGCTTAGGTTATATGTACATAATACAATGTTATATAGCAATTTGAGCAAAAAACAATCGGCACACTGAATTTTTTTGCCCTCTTGCTATGCGTGTGATCACGTTTTGTGCCGGCTGGGGGAGGCTGACTGTTAATTGCAACTTGCTGCTGCTGTTTCTGCCTCGTAAATCCACCGGTTTGCACAGTAATGCCAGTGTAAACAAAACGACATGTTTGATGTACTGTAGCACCAGGACATTACACCGCTGTTTGGCAAATTCGACAAGCTGTAATGCTACAATCTACTTGGTGTTTGCCATCGGTCTTCGAGCTCTCAACTCGACTATGTAGACTAGTTGCTCTGTTTTCCTGTGATCGCTCAGCGCCGCCTCTCTGGGGAGGAGACTGTTTCGCAGCACTCAATGTTGCGTTGCTTAGTTGTAATCACACTTATGTATTTATTTATGTATCGTACGATACATATGGTATCAAATTGTGAGCATCGTATCGTACGATACAATACTATATTTTTTTACACCCCTAATGACAACTATATTAGTATATATTTTCTGTGCAACCATGATGATTTATCAGTATCCCATATGCATGTACACCAGGGTTGCTAACTTTAGTTACCTGGCTGGTGTGAGATATTGATGACATGGCCAGGGGCGCATTAAAGCACAGGCGAAATGTTTAAGCCCCAGGGCCCCATGGACATGGTCCATTAATGCGGCCCTGGACATAGTGTGTGTATTTTGATAATAGTACTATCTTTTTTCTAATACCTCAGCTAGACCTAATCAAAACCTTCAAGGAAAATAATATTTTGTTCTCACTAATGCCAATTTCAAAACACACATACACTATGGCACAGCCAGGGTTTTTTCCTGGTTTCAAAAATGGTCTTCAGTGGTGCTGAGGTGCACTGTCACCCACAAGCTCGAAGTTGGTTGGTTGCATAATTGCAATTAATTACTAATTAGCATAATAACTTAATTGCATTTCATGGTGACACTGGATATCTGGACCTTTTTGAATTTGGAAATTTTTACTTTAAAATGCTGTGGGAAATCAAACTAAACTAACTTAATTTAAATTAGTCCTTATTTTTAGGGTTAGTGGCATTTTCTGGAGTCGTGGCTCTCCGTCTTCCTCTTCCGCTGGTGTTTAAATCCTCCCCAGCTGATTGTTCGCAGGTGGGGCCGATCAGCACCCGCATTCCAGGGATGATTAGATGATACGCTCCAATTCCAGGGTGACGCTGATATGCGCATGGGATACTCGCCACATTCCCCCCTACCCCCCCAAGCAGTCAGAGGGGATGGGGGTATTTTTTTACACAGACCTGACCATCCTCCGAACATCCTGTACAGGCTGTCCGCATTGCTGTTAGCTACCCCAGCCTGATGTTGCACCTTGAAATGGAAATCCTGGAGAGCGAGGAACCAGCGAGTCACCCTGCCATTAGAGTCCTTGGCTAGCACCATCCATTGCAAAGGGGCATGGTCGGTCACCAAAATGAAGCTCCAGCCCAGCAGGTAGTATCGCAGCTCCAGAATGGCCCATTTTATATCCAACACTTCCTTCTCTACTGCTGCGTACCGGGTTTCGGCTGGGGTCAGCTTCCGGCTTATGTACACTACCAGATGTTCCTCTCCCTGTTGGACCTGGGACAAGACGGCCCCCAATCCGGTATCTGAGGCATCTGTTTGTAGCAGAAAGGGGCAGCTGAAGTCTGGGGTGTGTAGGACTGGAGCTGAGGCCAGGGTGCTCTTCAACTTCTGGAAGGCTACCTCTGCAGGTTGGCTCCAGTGTACCTTCTCAAGCTGCCCCTTCTTGGTCAGGTCTGTTAGGGGACAGGCTATAGTGGAGAAGTTAGGAATGAAGCATCGATAATACCCTGCCAACCCAAGGAATGCACATACCTGGGTTTTGGTGGTTGGTTGGCCGCAGGAGTGTACTGCTTCCACCTTCTGTTCCTGGGGCATGATCAGGCCTCTTCTGATCTGATAGGCCAGGTACCATGCCTCCGATACTCTTAGGTGGCACTTCTTTGTGTTGGTGGTGAGTCCAGCCCTTCTCAGTTCAGTCAGCACCCTCCGTAGACGGTCTAGGTGGTCCTCCCACCACTCATCACTACATCACTACATCATCCAGGTAAGCCGCCGTGCATGTCTGGTGGGCTCTCAGGAGGATATTCGCTGGAAGGTGGCGGATGCCCCGTGTAGTCTGAAGGGTAGCACCCGGTACTGCCAATGGCCACTAGGGGTGCTGAATTCTGTCTTTTCCTTGGACGATGGAGCTAGGGGCACTTACCAGTATCCTTTGGTGAGATCCAGGGTGGATATATACTGCACTCAGCCCAGCCACTCGATGAGTTCATCCACTCAAGGCATGGGGTATCCGTCAAAGCTGGAGACTTCATTCAACTTCCAAAAGTTGTTACAGAAGTGGAGGGTGCTGTCGCCCTTTGGAACCATCATGATAGGGCTGGACCAAGGACTTCTGGACTCCTCGATGACCCCAAGTTGTAACATCCGTTGTATTTGTTCCTCTATAGCCTGTCGGCGAGCCTCTGGGACCCGTTAGGGATGCTGCCATACGATGGTGCCAGGGGGTGTACGAACTCCATGGTGGATCATGTTGAAATGCCTAGGTCTACTCAAACACATTGCTGAACTTACCGACCAGGGCATCCAATTCCTTCTTCTGATTGGTGGAGAGATGGTTCCCCAGATCTACAACCGGGGCCTCTGTCTAGGAAAACCCTGCAACCCATCTCTTGGGATCCATCCAACGTTTGAGGAGGTAGAATGTGGTAGATCTGCTCCACTTATCTTCATCCCGGCTGCCGGATTCTATATGTTATCGGCCCCGCCCGTTCCACCACAGTGTAGGGTCCCTGCCAGGAGGCCAGGAACTTGGACGTGGCACAGGGAATCAGCACAAGGACCCAGTCTCTGGGGTGGAATTCACAAGCTTGGGCAGTGCGAGCACACACATGCTCAATCACTGTTTTTTGTGCGGCGAGGGCTATCGCTCCCAGGACTCCCAGGCGACGTCTAGCAGGCCTCGGGGTTGGCATCCGAAGAGCAACTCGAAGGGCGTGAACCCAGTGGGTGCTTGGGGCACCTCCCTGATGCCAAACAGCACGTATGATAACATGAGGCCCCAATCGCGCCCATCCTCGGTTACCACTCACTTCAACATTCATTTTAAGGTCTGGTTGAATTGCTCCACTAATCCATCCATCTGGGGGTGGTAAACTGAGGTGTGGAGCTGTTTCACCTGCAGAAGCTTGCATACATCTGCCATGAGCAGGGACATAAACGGGGTGCCCTGGTCGGTGAGGATCTCCTTCGGATGCCCACTTGGCTGAACAGCAAGAATAGCTCTCGAGAGATGTTTTTGGAGGTGGCCTTCCTCAGTGGTACTGCTTCTGGGTACCGAGTTGCATAATCCACTCTGACCAGGATGTGGTCATGACCCTGCGCGGACTTCAGCAGCGGTCCCACCAAATCCATCCCGATGTGCTCAAAGGGAACCTAGATGATAGGCATGGGAATGAGGGGGCTGGGGGTAGGGCATCGTGGAGTCGTCCTTTGGCTGGCCACGCAGCTCTGCGTGCCAGCTCTCTCTCTGCCGTCTCGGGTTTGCGTCACCTCTGCCAGTTCCACGGCCTCTACAAGGGCAGAGATGGTCTCAGGGTTCCGCATTACTATGGCCTGCCGTTGCATGCAGGGAAGGGCCCTCAGAAACCTATCCACCACCCACTCCGCTACTTGCACTGGTGTCGGTTGCCCGGTTAACAGCCAGAGATGGGCCAGACGGGACAGTTGAGGACATACTGTAGAAGAGAGCGCTTAAAACACTTGCACATCTGTGCCTGATGCGCACGCTCAGTTTGCACATGCACTACTACAAAATAAAATGAAACGCGATAATTTTTATCAAATTAAAATTGTATTTGTAACACAAGTAACAACAGAACAGAAGTAATAATTGTATAGCTATAAAGAGTAATTTCTTGTATCACTTCATAAAGTGATCAAATGTAATCTGATGGGTCAGTAGCAGATCTATATGTTCTTTGCAGTGACATTGAATGGATGTCAAAAAAGATACAAATGTGAATAAGTGAGTATAATATTTTGTATAAGATGAAACACTGTTCCATTATAAGAGAAATACCCTATCCTTTATTTACATGTAGGGCCTACACAGTCATACCATAAAGCACAAATTATGATTAAAACTTGCATAATATTAAGCATACAATATAAAGATTGTGCATAATGGCAAACTAGTTGCTTCTAGCCTTTTTTTATTTATTATTACATCGATGCGGCCCGCGGCACCTTATCTTTTTCTGCATTTGGCCCCCAACCAAAAATGTCTGGACACCCCTGAAGTAGATCATTCTCTGTATAAGTCAAATGGGGTGCATAGGTGTGGCAGGCAAGCCTCTTGTTCATTGGGAAAGGAGGAAGCAGGAACCGGATTCACAATTAAGAACACTTTAATTATAACATAAAACAATGGACTGGAACATAACAGATGTCGACGACACACATGCACACTCACGGCCCGGCCACGCCCTCCTCGTCATATAGGTTTTTGGTCTCTGCCAAGATATCACAAGAAGAGTGAAGGACTCGCGCAATTGTTCAGCTCTGCACTATCTCAGAGCTCTGTCTATCCTATCTCTGGACCTTGCTGATGTGGGTTGTGGACTTGCGGTGGTAAATTCGCTTTGAAAATTCAAGTCTCACACTGATGGAAAAATCCTGTGAGCAAGATTTGTTGTTATGTTTTATTTATTTTACATTTAATAATGTTGCCTTGTTATTTAACGTGAGATTTATCTGGTCAGCATGAGAGCGAGACAGAGTCTGAAAGCGTGAGTCTCACGCCAAATGCGTGAGTGTTGGCATCCCTGATGTACAAATACATATTATACATGCAATTTGTTACTCAAGGTAGCGCTGATGTTTCCGTGTTTGACTTGATTCACATTTGACAAGAAGCAACGTGGAAGTAAACCATAGCAAGTATAACATATGAACAGTATGATTTGGCTATTGCCATTTGGTTGAACTACTAAAACTAATATTTTACCATAGTATTGCTAAAACTGGGCAGGTGACTTTCAGTTCTCAACATGCTTTGCATGGGAGTGGATGGGGTGAGTAAATGTTGAAATGAAAAGATGAAAAAATGGGAGACTTGTTAGTATTTATGTTCTTTTATGTTGCAATTTTAAAAAGAGTTTCTATTGTTTTAGTTTTGGGGTTACCATTATGGAGAAGAATGGAGCTTGTACTTAGTTTGTGAAAATTAACATATGATAACTGCTGATTTACTCAAGTAGGAGTTACAGTCAAACTGTTGGAGAATGATCTCTTCATTTTTCTTCCTGTTAACACCATGCATTATACATGATAAAAAAAGAAAAGTTACATTTCCTATGCTAACATGTGCAGTTGCTTGCTAATAGTTAACTGCAAGAGATTCAGTTGAGTTTCTTTGACATGCTAAAGTTTGCATTTACTAAATTAATTTAGATTTCAGCTACATGATGATTTGAGGACAGTTCGAATAAATTTGAGTGCAAAATATGTGTTGTGTATTTTAAAGCAACAAGCTTAGCAACATGCTAATGTCAAACTCTAGCCTATTTGAATCATTTGTGAGTCGAGTCTCCTGTGCACTTCACATGAGGAGCGCTTTTTTGTGTGGCAACAGAAGCACTGCTTACAATATGTATAGCATTCCAGATTAGTTACTTGTGAGGTTCCATTTCAGTTGGAATGCTGCCTTCATAGGGAGTTGTCTATGTAGGGTAGTTCACCAGGTTTGGGAAAAGAGTGACATTTGTGTAGAATGTGAAATATATGGATGTGTTTTCATGCTGAAAAAAATAAAAATAAAAAAATAAAATAGATGAGACCATTTAGACCAGTAACGGTCGCACCCCAAAACAACTCACAGGTCTGTTCTGATTGGGTCTCGGACAGCAGGGAAATTATTACAATGCTTCATACAAATAATGAAATGCAACAAACTTTAGAATTGTGCATAGTTACTGCAGGGCAGCAAAGGCTATGCATCCAATTAAACTCCATGTTTTTTAATGCAAATTCATCTGTCTCTTGGTAATATGGCTAATACTAATAAAATATTTGGCCCAGTGTTTGTTCCATTTGTTAAATCACACTTTTACTGTTGTTTATGCATATATAAGATAAATATTAGAGTGAGATTCAAAAGGACATGTGTAAAGACAGTATTGCTGCAGCTTGGGAGGTTTGCAAATCACACCAGATCTGATAGTTCAAACTCTGTCTCCATTCAAGTGGAACCGTGTACAGCAACACGGAGCTCTGGGACTGACCTTTTAGAATTTCAACTATTTCTGCAGTAACTCACCTGAACTGTTGAATAATATACAGTCGTGGTCGATCAGTGACACAGGGACAACTGTCACACTTTATCCTGTTCAACAAATAATACGGCACCAGGGAGTTTAATTTTTTGGGGGGAAAGAATCCTTGCTCTAAGACTTTGGAATTTGTCTGGTTGAAAGGCTGAGGTAAGACCAAAGGGACAAAAGGAATAGCCTAAATGAATTCACAGTATGCATATATATGTATTATTTCAAAACTGATACTGTTTAATGGCAATAATAGGAAGCTAATCTGCTCAATCAAATTATTCAAGCTTTTCTAGGTGTATCACAGAATAATTAGTTAAAAGGACAAAGACAGAAAGGCAGTGCGGCTAAGGTCTACTGGATATTCAGTGGTGTGTTATAGAGGAATATGAGTGAAGACGTCTCTCCTGTTCCATATAGAGGAGGGGAGTGAGGCAGTGAGAGGTGATCCAGCAGGTCTAGAGGCCTAATCCCCCCACAGAACAGTCCTGCCTGGGGCATACAGACAGCTAATCCTGCCCCTAGAGACCACCAGTACTGCTCTTTCATTATCTATCTATCTATCTATCTATCTGTCTATCTGTCTGTCTGTCTGACTACAGTGGCAAGAAAAAGTATGCGAACCCTTTGAATGTAGCTGTTTTTCTGCGTTAATGGGTCATAAAATGTGATCTTATCTTCATCAAAGTCACAAGTATAGACAAACACAATGTGCTTAAGCTAACAACACACAAACAATTCTAATCTTTCATGTCTTTATTGAACACATCCCATTTAAAATTCACAGTACTGTGAAAAAATAAGTGAACCCTTGGATTTCATAACTGGTCAATCCTTTTTTGGCAGCAATAACCTCAACCAAGCATTTTCTGTAGCTGCGGATTAGACCTGCACAATGTTCAGAAGGAATTTTGGACCATTCTTCCTTACAGAAGTCAAGTCATTTTTATTTGAATAGTGCCTTTCACAACACACATCATTTCAAAGCAGCTTTACAAAAAATCACGCATTAACAGAAAATGAATATGTAATATCTATAAAGTCTTAGTCATCTTTGTGTAGTTTGATCAAATATTATTGTGAATTGTGTTTAAAAATAAGTAAATAAATAGAAATTGTATTTAGAAACCCAGTGAGCAAGCCGAAGGTGACTGGGGCAAGGAACACAAAACTCCATAAGGTGTTGGTTAATGGAGAAAAATAACCTTGGGAGAAACCAGGCTCACTGTGGGAGCCAGTTCCCCTCTGGCTAACATCATGAATATAATGGCAATATTACTTATGTATAGTGCAAGTCATGGTTTAAAATTATTAAACTAAGTAAGTGTTAAGGGTCAGTGTTTAAACAAAGATTTTGTAAGAACTGTAACATTAATGACTAATGTCTTTGAAGTCCATCCTGGATTAACTGCAGAAGTTCATATAGATGTATTGTCCTATGTTAGTTGGCAGATAAAGGGTTTTGTTGGCAGTTAATTGATAGTCTGTGTATTCCATTATAAGAGTGTAGTCCATCATTAGATCAAGGTGATGCAGGCAGAGGTCCGTGAGTTGCATCGCAGTTCAACCGGCTGGTAATTTCGGTGAGGGTTAACCTAACCTGGACCTAAGTCCAAGGTTCAGGCAATGGCATATGATGTATCCCATGTCTTATTTTTGGAGTTGGCATCAGTTCATCCTCTGAAATCCATCGTAATAGACTGAAGTGATGTTTGGCTGGCACTGGCTGCATTTAGTCATCATCACTCAGAGACACGTAGCAGTGGAGTCCAACACGAAGCAGGAATGGAGCTGGATCCAGCCGGTTCTGGTGATCTCAGGATAGGAGTCACAAGGTTGAGACAGAGATACAAATAGAATAATATTAGCATAGATGCCATTCAATTTATTGCAGAGTTATAGATCATGATCAATGTTTCTGGTTTCTGGTTCCAGCAGACCCAACTAAAGCAGCCTAATTGTGAGTTGAAGGATATATTAGGTGTATGCCTGGCTAAATAGATGAGTCTTTAGTCTAGACTTAAAATGAGTGAGTGTGTCTGCATCTCGAACAGTGTTAGGGAGACTATTCCATAGTTTAGGAGCCAAATATGAAAAAGGATCTACCTCCTTTTGTGGATTTTGATATTAGCAGGCCAGAATTTTGTGACCGTAATGAACATGATGGAATATAGCATGTCAGAAGGTCACTTAAGTACTGCGGAGCTAGACCATTCCAAGCTTTGTACGTAGTTAACAGAATTTTTAAATTAATACAAAATTGAACAGGTAGCCAATGTAACGATGATAAAATGGGGCTAATATGAACATATTTCTTTGTTGTAGTCAGCACTCTGGCTGCTGTATTTTGAACCAATTGAAATTTATTTATTGATCTTGCTGGACATCCTCCCAGTAATGCATTACAATAATCTAATCTTGAGGTCATGAATGCATGAATTCGTTTTTCGACATCAGCAACAGAGAGCATGTGTTGTAATTCAGCAATATTTCTGAGGTGGAAGAATGCTGTTCTACAAACATTGATAATTTGATTTTCAAAGGACAGATTGGTATCAGATATAACACCTAAGTTCTTTGCGGTAGAAGACGATGTAACAGTACATCCATTGAGAGTCAAATTATATTTTAGCGGTTTGTTTTTAGAGGTTTTTGTCCAATAATTAGTACCTCTGTTTTGTCGGAATTGAGTAGAAGGAAATTTCTGGCCATCCAATCTTTGATTTCATTGATACACTCTGCTAATTTGGAGAATTGTGAAATTTTGTCAGGTTTTGAAGAAATGTAAAGTTGGGTATCGTAGGCATAACAGTGGAAACTTATTCCACGATTCCTGATAATACCTCCCAGGGGAAGCATATAAAAGTAGAAAAGCAGAGGCCCTAAATCTGATCCCTGTGGCACTCCATACTTAACTTGTGTATGGTTTGACAATTCCTCATTTATATAGACAAAGTGGTAGCGGTCTGCTAAATAGGACCTAAACCATGCTAATGCAAGTCCACAAATGACAACATAATTCTCTAGCCTATTCAAGAGAATGATGCAGCCGCGATCAGATAGTAAGAGCAAGTCATTTGTAACTCTGATCACTGCAGTCTCTGTACTGTGATGGGGCCTAAATCCTGACTGAATTTGTTTATATGTACTATTTCTCTGTAGAAATGAACATAGTTGGGAGGACACTACTTTTTCTAGTATTTTCGACATAAACGGGGATCAAGCTGTGGCTTCTTAATAAGCGGTTTGATAACTGCCATTTTAAAGTTTCTTGGGACATGTCCTAAGGATAGCGAGGAGTTAATAATATTAAGAAGAGGTTCTGAGATTACAGGGAATACCTCTTTAAAGAGCTTAGTTGGTAGTGGATCTAACATACATGTTGTGGCTTTTGATGTTTCGATACGTTTTGTTAGCACTTCATGACCTATGACAGCAAAGGATTGAAGTTGCACGTGAGGAAAATTGTGAGACACTGTTTTATGAGGTACTGTGACAGATAGGGATGTATCGGTTGCAAGGTTTCATAATATACCTCGGTTTTAAAACAGACGGTTATCATACCCTTGAAATCTTCTCATTGACGGTATTGCATGAAGATAAAGACAGATTTTTTCAGAACTTTTCTAAAATTCAAATCAGTTTAATTAAGACAGAATCTGTGACATTTACACAGCATCATATAAACTTGGCTAGATAAAATGAATCTTTAAATTGTGCCTTCCTCATGTTGCATTTGACTGTCACTCAATTTTAAAGGTGACATGCAGATATCGCGAGCGCTGCGCATCATGAGCACATCAGAAGTCCAGCACGAGCGGAGCGCAGCATGAGTGCAGCACGAGCGCAACATACAGACATGTCTGAGCCTGAACCTTTATTTCCACCGCCATAGAAGTTGAAGTCCGCTGTCTGGGATTACTTGGCTATGTAAAAGACCCACGAGGCACCATCAATGTTGATGGTTACCCAGTCTGTAAAATTTGCCGCAAAAAAGTATCGGCTCAGGCGGGAAACACTTCAAACCTTAAGCACCATCTCCGTGAGCACCATCCCACGGAATTTGCGGAGATGAATGTAAGTGGAAATACAGTACACAGGATAATACATTATAGCCCGTTTCATAAAAACACCTGATTCAGTGTAGTTTTACATGATTTGTAATGACTAGTTAAGCTAAAGTTATGTTTATGCTTTCTGTCACATTTACAAATGCAGCAAACGGATTTAAGACCTCGTTCAACTTTACGATCTGCCAACCGTTTGTTCTTTTGCCTAAGTGCAGCGCAACAGTAGGCCAATGTGTTTGATAATACAAAAGAATAATGATATTTTTTATTTGTAAAACATAGTACTAAATAGTGTTTACAAAATGCATGGCTTTGGTGTTCAGGAAATTGACAATGACAATATGCATGCAAGAAATTGACAGTGAAACTGTTGCAGAAATTGTCAGTATTGGACAAAATGGCGATAAATAAACTGCACATGAATAATATATTTTCAGTAGGTATTGTAGAATTGAACTAAATCACAAATGCAACAAATTACTGAATGCATGCAAATGCATATTTTAAGTGTTAACCTGGGCAATAATCATTACAAATGATTACAATTCAATTTCATAAATCATAAAATAACAATAACAAAATATTTTTAGTTATAATCATCTGACTACTGTACATGTTGCCAAAAAAAAAAAATAGTTATTAATGTTTACCTGTTTGTGATTTTTTTATTTTTTTTACCTTGTCGGATTAAGAGAGTGTCCTGATGTTCAAGCTCAAAAGTTAAAGGATTAAATTTGAAGAAATCCAAAATAAAGTTCAAGAATTGGTTATAACTGAAATATTTATCTGTGTGTTTATCAGAAATAGCCTATTTCATAACCAAATACTGAACTGCTTTTAATTTTATTAATGCAACTAAATACCGTGAAACCGTAATACCATGGTAATTTTTGTGACAGTTATCATACCGTGAAAATGTCATACTGTTACACCCCTCGTGACAGATGATTCATAATTCAAATTTTATTTCTGGTTATTTAAATTTTATTAGTAATGAAATTCATGAAGTCATTACTATTGTGCTGCGACAGAATATCTGGTTCAGTTAAGGCTTTATAAGCAATTTAGCCACAGTACTGAATAAACACCTAGGATTGTTGTGGTTATTTTCTATGAGTTTGCTAAAATATGCTGACCTGGCAGCTTTTAGTGCCTGTCTGTAGTTAGAGACACTATCCTTCCATGCACCGCAAAATACCTCTAATTTTGTATTCTTCCACTTGCGCTCCATTTTCCGAGCTGCTCTCTTGAGAGCATGAGTGTGATCATTGTACCATGGTGCAAGGCTTTTTTCTTTAATTTTCTTAAATCGAAGGGGGGCGACACTATCAAGAGTGCTAGAGAAGACTGTATTTATATTTTCTGTTATTTCATCAAGTTCTTCTAGACTTTGGGGCTTATTGAGTGTATGAGATAGATCTGGAAGATTATTAGTGAAGCTATCTTTAGTGGTCGAAAGAATAGTTCTACCTGAATGATAGCGTGGTGTAGATTGAGTAACATTAGCTGATCGCAGCATACAAGAGACAAGGTAATGATCTGAGATGTCATCGCTCTGCGGAAGAATTTCTATAATATCAACATCAACTCCATATGACAGAATTAAATCTAGCATATGATTATGGTGATGAGTTGGTCCTGTCACATTTTGTCTGACTCCAAGAGAGTTGAGAATATCGATAAATGCTAATCCCAATGTGTAATTTTCATTATCTTTGTGAATGCTGAAGTCACCAAAAATTAAAGCTCTATCTACAGTAACTACAAGATCTGCTAAGAAATAATTAGCAAATTCACCAAGGAAATCAGAATACGGCCCGATGATCTATATACAAGGGCAAAAGACGACAGAATTTTTTTATTTATATTTGACGGTCACATTAAGCATTATTAGTTAAAAAAAACTTAAACTTATATCCTGTCCTCTGAGTAACACCAAAACTTTCTATTAGCAACAACTCCTCAACCCTTTAGACGAGGCTCATGTTTATAGCAATAAGCAGGGGGAGTAGATTCATTTAAACTAATATATTCATCCGGTTTAAGTCAGGTATCAGTCAAACAGAGCGCATCCAAACAATGATCTGTAACAATTTCATTTACATTTAGTGCTTTGGTAGAAAGAGATCTAATGTTTAGTAGCCCTACCTTCATATGATGTTTATCTTTAATTATTTTTTTTTTTTTTCAAGTTTGGCCTTAATCAATTTTTTTCTAAATGATTTAGTGAGAGTTTTGTGTTTGGTAGTTCGGGGAACAGACACAGTCTCTATGAGATATCTAGGTGATACAGTCTCTATGTGTTGTAGTTTATGTGACCTGTGTGACGTCTCAAGGTAGCTAGCAGACGTTCGGATTAACCAGTTTGTCTGCTGTCTGACCTGGGCCCCAGTTAGTCAAATACTATCATTATTAAGACTATGAGCCAAATTACTAGAGAGGAGAGTCTGTCTCTCTTTAGCAGGTCAGGTCTACCCCAAAAACTTTTCCAGTTGTCTATAAATCCTATGCTATTCTCTGGACACCACTCAGACATCCAGCCATTCAGTGACACTAATCTACTATAAACCATGATGAGCAGAGAGGGGGCCAGAGCATACTACAGTGTCTGACATCGTTTTTGCAAGTTTACACACCTCTTTAACATTATCTCTAGTGATCTTCGACTGGCAAAGCCGGACATCATTAGTGCCGACATGAATAACAATTTGAGAAAACCTACGTTTAGCATTAGCCAGCACTTGTAAATTTGATCTGATGTCAGACGCTCGAGCCCCGAAAATGCATTTAACAATACTGGCTGGAGTCTCTATTTCCATGTTCTTTACAATAGAATCACCAATTATTAGGGCTCTTTCAACATGATTCTCAAGGGGTGCATCACTGAGTGGGGAGAATCGATTAGAAACCCCAACAGGAACGGGAGAGTGGTGTCGCTTTGCTGAGCAAGTATGCCGCCGAGACATCGCCCAAACGCCCTGCTGCAGGGGCTCTTGAGCCGGAACCATAGTGTGTGTGTTGCTCGCAGTTCTACTCGCATCTGAAACAGTATCTACCGGCTTCTCTTTCTCACTGACCTCCACTAGTGTTCGGATGAGTGTCTCTAACTCATTAACCTTCTCCATCAGCCTGACTAATTCCTTACATTTATCACATGTGAATCCCACACTGCTGACGGAAGAAGCTATAGTAAACATGTGACATGCAATGCAGGAAGAAATAACATGAGCGGGTGCCATAACTTACCGCAATTGTTTGTTTGTTGTTGGTTGTTCCTGAGCGGTGAGGGTTTGGATCGATGTGAATCCCTCACGCAATTGTATGTTGTTATGGTTGTTCTTGATAAGCGGTGCTTTGAGATCGATGCAATAATCCGTGTAACACAGAGGAGAAACATTTTATCAGTTTAATCGCGATAAAAATAGAAAGCGGATGCATGCAGAAAATGCACGCAGTTGAATCGCGATAAGAGAATATTGTGGGGGGAAACCCGATGCACGCTGAAAAATGGCAGATGTTAAGGATTAAAAGCTGAAAACAGATAGATAAGTGATGCTAAAAAGCTAGCAGGCTACAAACACAGACTCAAGCTAGGCGCCAGCAGTAACAGGTAAAATACACACAGATGAAACAGTAGAAAAGCAGAAAAACCCGAAACACGTGGTAAAATGACAAAGGATAAAATGATGAATGTATGAGAATAAGAATAAGCAATGCTAAGTAGGCTAGCAGGCTACAAACAGTTGTGAAGCATGCCATCAGGAACAGGAAGTATTCTTAGGATCACCAGTGGAAACGGCTCTCTTTAGGTCATTTCACAGCATATCTATTGTGTTAGGGTCTGGGCTCTAACTGGGTCACTCCAAAAGGTGAATTTTAATTTTTTGAAGCCATTCTGTATTGGATTTACTTGGATGTTTATGGTCCTTGTTCTGCTGCATCACCCAACTTCTACTGAGCTTCAGCTGTCGCACAGCCACTCTGACATTATCCTGTGGAATATCTCAATACATTTAGGAATTCCATGCCCCGATGCAGCAAAGCAGCCCCAAATCATGATGCTCCCTCAACCGTACTTCACCTTTGAGATTATGTTTTCATGTTGGTACGCGGTGCCCTTTTTGCACCATATGTAGTGCTGTGTTCTTCCCAAACAATTCAACCTTAGTTTCATCAGTCCTTAAGACATTTTCCCAGGAGCTTTGTGAAGTTTCAAGGTGGTCTTTTGCAAACTTCCAGCGTGCAGCAATTTTTTGTTGGAAAGCAGCGGCTTCCTTCGTGGTGTCCTGTCATGGACACCATACCTGTTTAATGTTTTCTGTACAGTAGACTCATGAACAGAGATATTAACCAGTTCCAATGATTCCTTTAAGTCTTTAGCTGTCACTCTAGTGTTCTTTTTTACTTCACTGAGCAGTCTGCGGTGTGCCCTTTGAGTCGTCTTGGCTGGACGGCCACTTCTAGAGAGAGTACCCACAGTACTAAATCATCTCCATTTATAGACAGTTTGTCTAACTGAGGACAGATGAATATCTCAGCTCTTCAAGATAACTTTGTAACCCTTTTCAGCTTTATGCAAAGCAAAAATTCTTGATCGTAGGTCTTCTGAAATCTCTTTTTTTTTTTTTGCGAGGCATAGTCCACATCAGGAGATCTATCTATCTGTCTGTCTGCAAACTAAAGTTTTCTGTCTGTCTGTCCATCCATTGTCTGAAAACTCAAAATGTCTGTCTGAAAGCTAATGTTTTATATCTGTCTGCCTATCTATCTGCTTATCTGTCTGCCTATCTATCTTATCTGACTGTTGTCTGAAAACTCAAAATATCTATCTTTCTGTCTGCCTGAAAACTAAAGTTTTATATCTGTCTGTCTGTCCATCTATCTATCCATCTATCTATCTATCTATCTATCTATCTATCTATCTATCTATCTATCTATCTATCTATCTCTTGTCTGAAAACTCAAAATGTATATCTGTCTTTCTGTCTGTCTGAAAACTCAAAATATCTTTCTATATGTCTGTCTGTCTGTCTGTCTGTTTGTGAAAGTTCATGAAAGCTATGACAAAAGGCAAAATCAGTTTGTTAATTGGCCAAAACAACACACACACACACACACACACACACACACACACACCCTCACACTCAAAAAGAAGTTTCAATTGTTTTATTTAGATTCTTAATGAATAATTTTGTTTATTAAAAATATAATAATTATTTCTACAAAATAATAAAACATGCCGGAACAGAAAACTTGGCATATCTCCTGCAGACTGCATTGATCGCTGTGACTTTTCTTGCTGTGAAGCAGCATTTCTGCTTTTTGTATAAGTGTGTGTGTGTGCAGCTGAGTGAGCAGATGACTGCTTGTACAGATTTGTCAGGTGTGTGTCGGGCTGCTCCACAGAGAGGCAAGGTGAAGACTGACCTGACATGTGAGCCGTTCCTGGGCCTTGCTCACACACATGACTGCCCAGCATCCTTCATGTTATATACATTATGAAGCAGATCCATAGACAACACCTGTTCTGTACTACAACTGTGTGTGTGTTAGTGCACTGATTCTTCTCACAACTTTACCTGCCAGCATAGCATTTTCAAACAATAACATTTCCACTTTGGAATTCTTTCAAGATGATCAGTTGAACGTTCTTCACAGATTAAATTGATTTAATGATATGAATGTGTTAACAGGTAGAATTATTTATTTATTTATTATAATTTCTATTGTGGTTATGCAAAATGCTGCCACATGATATGGAGTGTGTTTTCCAACCAGAGGTTGCACAACAATAAATTATAATCATTATATTATTTTTATTCGTCATTATTTACTTTTGCAATATTTCTTGCATTTAAAGCATTTTTCTCACGGTCTTGGATGAGAATGCTTTCATTAATCTTTTCATTATTAACTTTAATTATATTTAAACGTTTTTGAATCAGTTTCAATTATATGTGTAATATATCATGGTATATATTGCTATTGACCAAAATTTTAGAAAATTGCTAACATTATTACTCATTATCCATAAACCCTCCTGTCTTCAGACCAAAACTCAGTTCTTAAATTACTTAGGAAATAAGAAACATTACTGTTATTACAGTAGGAAATGGTTCATTTTAAAGGGTCTTTGACCCTGCTTTTTGTCAACATAGTTGGATATTTATGAAATTGATAATTTCCCTCATTTTAAGTAGGTCTTTTTAGAAGCTAGCAATACTGCATTAATGTATGATATGCAAAAATTTAAGATTGTGTGCCTGATGATGGTGATAATTCAAAAGAAGCTGAAAATCTATTTGAAACCATCTAGTAGTCTATTTCAAAATTAAGTAGTCAAAATTAAAGTTTTTTTAATATTAATATTTAATAACTTAACACATTATTTTTGTATCTGATAATGTCGAACTATATTAAGAGATAGGCAAGGGAAAGCTTATTTTGTTAGCACAACACAGGTGTTTTTAATTGAAGGTGCTTTGTTAGGGGAACTAACAAATGCAAAATATGAACCAGAAAGCAATTTTTAGACAAAAACGGAACAAATATATACAAGCTGCTACAAACAAGTGTGCTTGTTAGTTGTTCTATGTATACCTCTGGCATCATTATGGGATGTGATCTATTTGTTCTATCAGTAACATCATTATCTGGTGGACTTGAGAGGCTAAAGTGTTACCGTAAAACCAGGCCATCCCAACAAGTCCAAGGAGTGCTATAGGAAAACATGTGCCTTCGATACAATGTGGTCTTTATAAGTACCTCTGTATTGATCGTCTCATCTTGACCTTCATTAAATAGTTAATTTAGGTTTAGAAATTTGCTTCTGTGCCTTTTTGGTGGGGCAATTTGAGTGAGTATATACTCCAAGTGGGCTGATAATGAAGCCCTTCAATTAGTGCTAATGAAAACTACCCCTAGTGAAATTACAGTAAGGACTGGGGATATAGCCTTGTGCAGTGTTGGGAGTAACTAACTAAAAGTAGCAACACTACTAATTAAAACATTTTCAGTAGTGTGACAGTACCAAATTTTAGTTGATTTCATAAAACTGTAGCTTTTCCCGTAACATGCTACATTTTCCAACGAGTTGCGGTGTAGCACTCACATTGTATTGTGCATGCAGTCGAGTGAGTAAACATATGCACTATTAAGTCCAAATAATTTTAGTTTGTTCAGACGGTTCTTACAAATGAATTAGCTGAATGATTCATACACACCAATATGCTGATAACTACCTCAAAACCAGCTTATTATCAAAATCTGACAACGCAAGAAATTATAATTTTTTTTTTTTGTTTGTTTTTTGTTTTTTTACATGAGACTTGAAATCATTGGGGTTTTTTTCTGCATTTGATGTGAAAACGTATTCAGTCCAAAATGTGGAAAAATCTATGTGTACCAATAACCTTACCCTGATTAAAAAGAAAACCGTTTTAAGGCTTTTACATGACCTTACATGTTGTCAGGTTTTTTAGCATAATCGATGTATGAAAATGCATGTTTAATGCACTGACTGCTTTACTTGAGACCCCACGCAAATAGCTTTTTATTTATTTTTTAAGCAAAATATTAAGTTAATTGTGGGTGTTTAGAACTATGTTTTGACTTGGCTATTTAATATAGTGTTTGTTCTATTTATTTTATTTTTTTTCTTAATTTATTTAAGTATAAATTATATACATGTTCAATTTAAAGGAATAGTTCACTCCAAAATTATAATTTTCTCATAATTTACTGTCTCGTATGACTTTTCTGCTTCTGAATAACACAAACAAAGATATTTTGATGGAGATATTATGTGTTTATATCCATACAATGGAAGTCAATGGGTTCCGACACATCCAAACTCCAGAAATGTCATAAAGGCAACATAAAGGTAATCCAGTGGTTTAATTAATGTCTTCTAAAGCGATAAGATCAGTTTTGGGTGAGAATCAGACCAAAATATACACTGATGAGGCAAAACATTTTATCTACCTGCCTAATATGCTGTTGATCCTCCAAGTGCCACCAAAACAACGCCGACCCGCCGAGGCATGGACTCTACAAGAAAGTGTCCTGTGGTATCTGGCACCAAGACATTGTCAGGAGATCCTTCAAGTCCTGTAAGTTGCGACGTGGAGCTGCCGTGGATCGACTTGTTGGTCCAGCACATCCTACAGATGCTCAGTCGGATTGAGATCCGGGGAATTTGGAGTTCAGGGCAACACCTTGAACTCTTTATTATGTTCCTCAAACCATTCCCAAACAATGTGTGCATTATCCAGCTGAAAGAGGCCACTGCCATCAGGGAATGAATACCATTGCCATGAAGGGGTGTACGTGGTCTGCAACGATGTTTAGGTAGGTGGCGCATGTCAAATTGACGTCCACATGAATGGCCGGACCCAGGGTTTCCCAGCAGAACACTGCCCAGAGCATCACACTCCCTCCATCAGCTTGTCTTCTTCCCACAGTGCATCCTGATACCATCACTTCCTCAGGTAAATGGCACACACGTACACGGCCGTCCACGTGATGTAAAATAAAATGGGACTCATCAGAGCAGGCGACCTTCTTCCACTGCTCCAAGGTCCAGTTCCAACGCTCGTGTGCCCATTGTTGGCACTTTCAATGGTGGACAGGGGTCATCATGGGCACTCTGTCCGGTCTGCGGCTATGCAGCCCCATACGCAGCATGGTGCGATGCACTGTGTGTTGTGACACATTCCTCCCATAACCATCATTAAAATTTTGTGCCACAGTAGACCTTGTGTCAGTTCAGACCAGAGGGGATAGTCTTTGTTGCCCTCCCTCATCGATGAGCATTGGGCGCCCAACACCCTGTTGCCGGTTTGTGGTTTGTCCCTCCTCGGACCACTGTCGGTAGGTACTCACCACTGCTGACCGGGAGCACCCCACAAGCCTTGTCATTTCAGAGATGCTCTGACCCAGTCATCTGGCCATAACAATTTGACCTTTGTCAAAGTTGCTCGGGTCTTTACTCCTGCCCAGTTCTCCTGCATTCAATACATTAACTGCGAGAACTGATTGTTCACTTACCATCTAATCTACCCAGACCTTGACATGTGGCCTTGTTAGGAGATGATCAACATTAGTTGCTTCACCTGTGAGAGGTCATAATATTTTGTCTCATCAGTGTAACTCCTATTTCACTATAAATCTGCAGTCTCCTTGGCGATCGTGATTTGAAGCTCTTTTACACTGCCTCGCGCTTGACGCATGCGCAGAGTGCTGTACATGCTTCAGAAGACATGGATTGAACCACATGAGTCATATGGATTACTTTTATGCTACCTTTATGTCAGTTTTGGAGCTTGGATGTGTTGGTCCCCATTGACTTGCATTGTATGGATATAAACACGTCATATGTCCATCAAAATATCTTTGTTTGTGTTCTGCAGAATAAAGAAAGTCAGATGGAGTAAAGTTGAGTAAATGATGATAGAATGAAAGACTATTCCTTTACTGTAGTCACCATAAATGAGATCTTCATAGCTTTTGTGCAACATAATAAATCTGATTGCAGAATTATATAATATCATCTGATAGTTATATATTTAGATTTTCTTTCTTAAAAAGCTTTAATGTAGTTAGTTAGGCTACTAATGAAAAGTGGCTACTTTTTAAGTGTAATGAGTCGTTTAAGAGTCGTTTAGCTCATTTAGATGATGACTAGCTTATAGCTTGGGATGCTGCAGTTTCATAGCAGCTTCCCCAAAACTCTAAGCCAGGATATGATCCACAGCATAATCCTTAGAGGGCATGAAGAATTTTGAAGTTTGACACCAAAGCATGCCTTTGTACCCCAGCCATTAAAAAAAGAAGGGAAAGTGTAAAAAATGGTATTGTTATGATTCCCTGCTCTTATTCTTTAGAGCACATGAAGCTCAAAAAGGGATGCCCAGCACAGGCTCTCTCTGCTGGGGGCAATGCCCCAGGCCATCTCTACTTCCTCTGGAGCTGATCTTGGCTGGATGAGAGTACAGGATGTTTGAACAGGAACGTATAAACACTGTGATGACCAGATTTAGTCTTGCATAGCCAGACTTTTAACTATGGTTGCATTTACATCTTACGTGCATCAATCACTCATTGAATCTAAGCACAAACATGATGTTTAGAGCCAACGGGTGCAAAACGCTGCGTTTTGGATTACATAAAAATTGCAAAATTAACAGTTTTTGCTGATAAACATAGTTAAAATAAAAGAAATCGCAATTAAAATATGAAGGAAAATGATCAAATTTATAGAGTGAGAAACAAATGCTGGGCTTTGAATTGTTTTACATGTGACTGTTTAGGTTCACAGTTATTAGGGCAGAACACACACCTGCAAACTCTTCACACATGCTCACATGCATCTCCAGCATTGCCAAAATCTGCCCAGCTGCACAGAATCGATTTTCTGTTCGTGTTTTGCCCAGATTGATTTTCTAGCTGGTTAATGGATTACTCTCTCCACCAACATTTTGGCTTGAGTGTCTTGTGTTGAATGAGGTGAAGGAGACCGAGACAGAAATGATTACTGACAGTTCCAGAATGCAAATGAGAGATCTTTCCTTCTATCCTCATTAAAGGGATAGTCCAGACACAAATACCAGTACATGCTGTCATCATTTACTCACCCTCATGTCGTTCCAAACCTGTGTAACTTACTTTCTTCCATGGAACACAAAAGGAGATGTTAGGCATAATGTTCAAGCCGCTCTTTTTGCATACAATGAAAGCTTAAAGTAACCAGGCACTGTCATGTTTCAAAAATAACCAACAAGGCACCATAAAAGTATCCATATGACCACTATATTTTAAGTCATCTGAAGCTACACGATAGCTTTGTGTGAGGAACAGCCTGAAATTTAAGTCTTAGACACTGATGATTTCCTGCCATGTCTTTCAAATGATATTCACACATGCATATATTCAAACTTCAGACTTTATATTCAAAAGCGTCATGACAGGTTTGAAGTCAATGACTAATAACACAGGTTCTTAAGAGGCATGTAACAGAATGTGATGCACCAAGTTTGAATATGTGAAAGACAGCTAGATATTTAAGTAATGATTATGTAAATTAAGTCTATTCTTTGCTCAAAATTATTGGATGACTTAATTGCCGAGAAAGGCTCCCAAATAACGATATGTGATTAAATAATCATATATAATGTATTAGGGCTGTGAAACTTGTAAAAGATATTGTATATATAATTACTAAAATTAAAATACACTATATTATTGTGGCAGACAAGTAAAGCATTAATTAGGCAATACAAAAAGTGGCTTTAGAAGGCAATTTATTGTTTATTTTCCTGTTATTGAACATAAGCCTATCATTGGCCTATAGTTCACGGCAATGTGTTTTGCAATTGAATTCGTCAATCTGTCAATCTGAGATATGGAAAAGAGCAACATAAATATGCTGCCTTTATACAGGTTTGGAAAGACATGAGGGTGAGTAAATGATGACAGATATTTTGGGGTGGACAGTCCCTTTAAAAACATACTCTGGGATGCAATCCGCTTCTTTAATCATGCATTGCTGTTTGATTTTTTTTTTTTCTACAATAAATATGTTGCTTATTTAAATAATCCTCTTTATGTTTAAATATTTATTCCCAGCAGTTCGACTACAAGAACGGTGATATTTCAGAGTCCATCCATTTGAACCTTTTAAATACTGACAGTAAAACGGCACATGACTGCACACACATGCTTGTGGAGTTGACGTCTGATATCTGAACACTGGAAATGTCACAGTGTGTAAAGCTCAACTTCCTGTAGACCTGTCGTTCTTCCTGTCTCTCTCAAACACACGAGACATGATGGGCAGCAGACAGGAGCTATTGATTTGACAAGTTATTAGAGAGGAACAGAGCCGGTAGACGCATCAAGGACCTGACACTGACATACTCTCCTCTCTCGCTCTGACTCTCTGTGCATATTTTCTGTCTCTTCATTCTCTTCACCTCTCTCTCTCTCTCTCTGTCTCTCTCTCTCTCACACACTTTCAACTTTGGTTTATTGCAGCATTTCCCATGTTTTTATTCTTCTGTACCCCACAGCCCCCTCAGTAAAGGCCAAAGTACACTTAGGTTTTCTGCATGATGCTTTGTCTCACACACAGTGCAGCACAGATTTTCCTAAACTTGCGGACAGTCCGTGTCTTGCTGCATGCACCTGTCATTGAATAAAGAATGGCTAAAAGAATATGGTTAAAGAAAGCAGGTGTATTGCACATGTGTCGAATACATCCATATGGGCTCACGGTCAAAAAAGTATTATTTGAAAGGCTGAGCACTGAACAGTGAGCCATACAGAAATATATATATATATATATATATATATATATATATATATATACACACACACACTACTGGTCAAAAGTTTTGAAACACTTACTCATTCTTTATTTTATTTTTTTTCAGATTTTAGAATAATAGTAAAGTCATCAAAACTACGGAATAACATAAATGGAACTATGGGAATTATGTTGTGACTAAGCAAAATCCAAAATAAATCAAAACTGTGTTATATTTGAGCATCTTCAAAGTAGTCACCCTTTGCCTAGAATTTGCAGACATGAACTCTTGACATTTTCTCAACCAACTTCTTGAGGTATCACCCTGGGATGCTTTTTAAACAGTATTGAAGGAGTTCCCATCTACAGTATGTTGGGCACTTATTGGCTGATTTTCTTTATTATTTGGTCCAAGTCATCAATTTCAGAAACTTTTTTTTTTTTTCTTTTTATTAAATTTTAGTTTTATAATGAAATAAATGAATATGTTGGCACAATTATATTTTTGTGTACAAAACTAATTTAAGACATTTAAGCATACGCCTTCAGATCAAAAGATTTTTAAGATCATGAGAAACATTTCAGTCAAGTGTTTCAAAACTTTTGACCAGTAGTGTGTGTGTGTGTGTGTGTGTGTGTATGTGTGTATATATATATATATATATATATATATATATATATATATATATATATATATATATATATATATATATACACACCTTGCCTTATGGCTCGAGTACCCCTTTATTTAAGTCATATTAAACTGAATGGTTATCATGTAGAATAATTTTTAATATTATTAAAGTAGCCATTATTAACTTTATTTACTTAATATTAATGAAAATAGTCAGTACTCTGAGTGAAAATCATAAATATATATGTATGTATAAATATACTTTATATATACAGTATATTATATATGTTAGGGCTGTCATTCGATTACAATTTTTAATCAAATTAATTACATGTTGAATAATTAATCGAATAATACATATTTCAAATTACATATATATTTTCAGTCACAGCTCTCATGCGTCTTGGCATGCTCTTCACCAGTCTTTCACATTGCTGTTGGGTGACTTTATGCCACTCCTGCTGCAAAAATTCAAGCAGCTCGGTTTTGTTTGATAGCTTGTAGTCATCCATCTTCATCTTAATCACATTCCAGAGGTTTTCAATGGGGTTCAGGTCTGGAGATTGGGCTGGCCATGACAGGGTCTTGATCCGGTGGTCCTCCATCCACACCTTGATTGACCTGACTGTATGGCATGGAGCATTGTCCTGCTGGAAAAACCAATCCTCAGAGTTGGGGAACATAGTCAGAGCAGAAGGAAGCAAGTTTTCTCCCAGGATAACCTTGTACATGGCTTGATTCATGCATCCTTCACAAAGACGAATCTGCCCAATTTCAGCCTTGCTGAAGCACCCCCAGATCATCACCGATCCTCCACCAAATTTCACAGTGGGTGCGAGACACTGTGACTTGAAGGCCTCTCCAGGTCTCCGTCTAACCATTAGACGACCAAAACGGGCATTTTGGCAGAATTTTGAAATGTATTTGACCGTTCAGGTGCTTATCCGCATCATTATGAGCATTCTCGAAACACACACGCATGTTCAGCACACACACATAAGCCGATCACTAGCGAAAAGTGGCTTTAGAAGTCAATATATTGTTTGCTTTATTCCCATTTCATCAAATGTAAGCCTGCCGTCAACAGCAGTACTTCAAGCTTGAATTGCTCTGATAATAGGAAGATACACACATTTATTATGGAATTAATCTACGGATCTGGAGGCATGGTTAATTGCGTAATTTTTTTTACACTTTATTTTTTTGTATAATTAAATGCACAAAATAATTGCGTTAAATCTACAGCCCTAATATAAATTACAATTAAACACAATATATATGTACAGTATATTGTTTTTAATTATATATTTTATTGTATTTTCTATTATCTTTTGAGAGCCCTATTATTTTAATTTCATAATGTATAGGTTTATAGAACTTTTTGCAAAATAACATGAATGCAAAGAGTAAACAAATAATAGTTGTTATAATGATTAATATTAAATTATGAGTAATTCATAATATAGTAACAGTAAACTAAGAAATTAGCAATCATATAATTTAAATAATATATTAATGTAATTAAAAGTTTGGAAACACTTTACAATAAGGTTCTATTTGTTAAATAGTTAAGTACATGAACAATACATTTGTATAATTTATTAATCTTGGTTAATGTTAATGCTAATTTATAAAAATGCAATTGTTAATTGTTAGTTCATAATGCATTAACTAACGTTAATGCATACAACTTTTAGTTTTAAAAATGTATTTGTTTGCCAAAATTAACATTCATCAAGATTAATAATTGCTGAAAATTATTGTTCATTGTAAGTTCATGTTAATTAATTTGTTTAACTTATATCAACGAACACAACCTTGCTGTAAAGTGTTCCAATATTTTAAACATGCAAAATGATTGAACTAAAAGATGTGGAATAAAACTAAATGCATATTTTTCACTCTTAGTCATTCTGTACATCTCTCTCTGTCTTTTGTCTCCTGTAACTCTTTGACATTCTTCTGCAGATCATCTGTTCATTTCTCTCTCTCACATTTCTCAAACACACGTCTGTCTGCCTGTGTGCCACCACCACACTGAAGCACGGACATTTTCACTTGTATTGTTGAATGTCACCTCTCCGCTCGCAGCCAAAATGCTCTTTCCCCAAAATCACACTGTCCCCAAACGACAGCGAGGGTAACAATCCCTGATAGTCCGTATGGAAATCATTTTCCAAGCGTGAAAGACAACAAACTAACCGCAGAACCTCTGACACGACAACACGTGTGCTACACGAAAGTGTCAGTTACATGACGGAGATGAGTGACGCATACAGCCACGCAACACACTCGCGTGATCTGTGATTGATGCTGACCTTTGCTCACATCTTCTGTGTGTGTGTGTGTGTGTGGTGTTGTACTGTTGTAATGTGTTATCAGAGGAAAAGGTCAGTGTGAGTTACTCTGAGATCTCCCATCTGTCTCTCTGTCTTTTCCTCTTCTGTCTCACACCATAGGAGTGTATCAAAGTTTGCAATCTGTGCACATACTGGCACCACTGCTCTGTCAAGTTTCAGTTTTAATTTTAAGGTGCTTTATTGACATGACAAATATTTGTACAATTGTATTGCCAAAGTGTTTACAGCTGAGCTGCATGCAACATAAAACAGTAGTGTTGGGGAAGCTACTACAGTCAAGCTACACTTTATAGTTATTTATTTAATTAGGGTGACATTGTTTTCCTATTTATCATGGTTTTACATAGCTTAACCATGGTATTTGCAGCAGAACTATAGTAACCACAAATTTACAGTCATGGCTAATCTAATAATCACAGTTAATTTCCATAAGGGTTAAACAAATAGGTTGACAACATTATATTGAACATAAATGTATACTTGTTATACACTAATAAAACTAGAAAAAAAGTACAGTATAGCCTTCAAGTAAGGCATTTACATTGGAAATTTCCAATGGGGTCAGTTCATAAACATTAAGTTACACTTTCAAAAGTATAGCCACAAGATGTAAACATTAAACATGTTAACATGATTTTAGTGTGATAAAATGGCTTACATATAAGGACACACCGATTTTAACGATACCGATTTTAACAAAAAACTCAATAAAGATACTGATATTTTTCAACTTACTGTACCTTATTTTGTCATCAGATCAATGTTTTGTGCACTGCATTAATGGATATTGTACCGATATCTCAGAAGTCAAAGTCTGCTGGTTTCTAAGCGTTTTGGATGGTTTCCCTCATTCACGTCCATTTATGGCTGGGTTTTTTTTTTCCACATTCACATGGAACGAGACAGAATAATAATGTAATATCACATGTTCTTAGAAGTGGCAATTTATTATTTCTAGATTGTGCATTTGAATTCACAGAGTTTTTACAAAGTGTGTCACTAATTAATTGTAAACAAACCATCGGTTTTTCATATCAGCATTTTAATGCTTATTACCGATATGCCAGTGGTGTTAATTTTGTCAATAATTGGCCGATAAATAGCAGCAGCCAATACATGGGTGCATCCCTACTTATCTGTGTAAAGTTATATCCAATATTACAACTTTGTTGTCATTACACCGTAATGCCGTAAACAGAGTACCTCTGGTTAATACCTGATTTTATCACACTAAAGTCATGTTATCATGTTTAATGTTTAT
Source organism: Myxocyprinus asiaticus (assembly GCF_019703515.2). Lineage (NCBI taxonomy): Eukaryota > Metazoa > Chordata > Actinopteri > Cypriniformes > Catostomidae > Myxocyprinus > Myxocyprinus asiaticus. The sequence goes on along the minus strand of NC_059367.1, from coordinate 3,222,106 downwards.
GTCTTGGTACTATACTTTTGAATTTTTTTTAATGTTTATAGACTGGCCCCATTCACTTTCATTGCATGCGCCTCACTGTAATCAAAGTTTTTTTTGCTTTAAGAGAAGAGGGACATGTCTAAATATTATTAATTTTTTTTCACTGACCCTTGAGAAAAATAAATAATTGTCAAAACACTGATAACTACAGTCTTGACCAACACAAAATAAGTATCGTTTGAAAGCTTAGAAACTCTACTTTAAAATGCATGTAGGCATTATGATCAATTAGAAGTGTTCCATTTTGATCATTTATAAAAAAAAAGAAAGAAAAAAAATTGCACTGTACAGATAATTGCAATCAGTAAAAACATCAAACTCATCAAATAGCCATGTGTCTTATATTGTTGGAAAGCTCTCAAAGAGTAGAATACAACCCGTCTGTTTGTTTTACTCACAGACAAAAATATAGCGAGTAATAGCTAAGTATATGTATTTGACAATTATGTTGGTGTTGCTTACATGCTGAGTTTTCACTTTAAACTTCACGAAAAATAAATGGAACATAAAATATCAGATACCATTAGAGGAGGCGATTATCTTTCAAACGAGCCCTATGTAAGGTAATTGGATGCACAGATCATTAGATAATCCACACAAAGCACAATGTTACATATGGCCACCAGGAGATGGTGCCAAGTACATGACACAGACTCAATGATGGCTCAAATGGCACAGAATGAAACTCATTCTGTGAAATCTCTTTACTAAAATCATGCCTGCATGCTGTGCAAACCTTTAGTCATTGCTGTGTTTGCATGTGTACTTATGCACACTGGCGGCAAAAATTTGGTATAATGTACAGATTTTGCTCTTATGGAAAGAAACTGGTACTTTTATTCACCAAATTATCCTCTTGTTTAGTTGTACATCCAACCACATCTCTTTCTGTCCTTGTTAGAGCCAGTTATCCTTTGTCTTTGAAAACTGTAGTGTACACCTTTGTATGAAATCAATTTCAAGCATTGTATAGCCTTCATTCCTCAAAACAATGAGTGACTGATGAGTTTCTAGAGAAAGCTGTTTCTTTTTTGCCATTTTTGACCTAATATTGACCTTAAGACATGCCAGTCTATTGCATACTGTGGCAACTCAAAAACAAACATAAAGACAACGTTAAGCTTCATTTAACAAACCAAATAGCTTTCAGCTGTGTTTGATATAACGGCAAGTGATTTTCTAGAACCAAATTAGCAATTTAGCATGATTACTCAAGGATAAGGTGTTGGAGTGATGGCTGCTGTCTAGATTTGATCTAAAATGACTTTTTTCAAATAGTGATGGTGCTGTGTTTTACATCAGTAATGTCCTGACTATACTTTGTGATCAGTTGAATGCCACTTTGGTGAATTAAAGTACCAATTTCCTTCCGAAACAGCAAAATCAGAATCAGAATAACCTTTATTGCCAAGTATGCTTACACATACAAGGAATTTGTCTTGGTGACAGAAGCTTCCAGTGCACAAACAATACAGCAACAAGACAGAGATAATAATAAAAAATGTAATACAAATAAAAAGTGAATAGAAAATATAAGTATATATAGAAATACACAATAAGACCATATACATACAGTATATATATATACTGTGTATATATATATATATATATATATATATATATATATATATATATATATATATATAAAAATGTGTGTGTGTGTGTGTGTGTGTGTGTATATGTGTGTATGTATGTACAATATACAAATACAAATCTGTTATATACAGATGCAAGGGACTGTATTAGCAGAAGAGGTAGGGTATGTTGGATAAATATAAATAGACTAAGCTGTGTACTGCACATCACTGTTGCTCAATGGGGCAGTTTTAACTGTTCATGAGGGGAAAAACTGTTCCTGTGCCTGACGGTTCTAGTTCTCAGTGCTCTGTAGCGCCGTCCAGAAGGCAACAGTTAAAAAAGGTACTGGGCAGGGTGAGTGGGGTCCAGAGTGATTTTTCCAGCCCTTTTCCTCACTCTGGAAGTGTACAGTTCTGGAAGGGAGGGCAGGGGGCAACCAATAATCCACTCAGCAGTCCGAACTGTCCTTTGTAGTCTTCTGATATCTGATTTTGTAGCTGCACCAATCCAGACAGTTATTGAAGTGCAGAGGACAGACTCAATGACTGCTGAGTAAAACTGTATCAGCAGCGCCTGTGGCAGGTTGAACTTCCTCAGCTGGAAAAGGAAGTACAACCTTTGCTGGGCCTTTTTCAATTTGGGTGTCCCACTTCAGGTCCTGTGAGATGGTAGTGCCCAGGAACCTGAATGATTCCACTGCTGCCACAGTGCTGTTTAGAATGGTGAGGGGGGTCAGTGTTGCGGTGTTTCTCCTAAAGTCCACAATCATCTCCACTGTTATGAGTGTGTTCAGCTCCAGTTTGTTTTGACTGCACCAGTGAGCCAGCCGCTCAACCTCCCTTCTGTATACATACTCACTGTCATCTTAGATGAGGCCGATGACAGTAGTGTCATCTGCAAACTTCAGGAGCTTGACAGAGGGGTCCTTGGCGGTGCAGTCATTGGTGTAGAGGGAAAAGAATAGTGGGGAGAGCACACATCCCTGGGGGGCACCAGTGCTGATCGTACATGTGCTGGAAGTGAATTTCCCCAGTCTCACTAGCTGCTGCCTGTCCATCAGAAAGCTGGTAATCCACTGACAGATAGACGTGGGAACAGAGAGCTGGTGTAATTTAGTCTGGGATGATGGTGTTGAAAGCCGAACTTAAGTCCACAAAATGGATCCTTGCATATATCCCTGGTCTGTCCAGATGTTGCAGGATATGATGCAATCCCATGTTAACTGCATCATCCACAGACCATGTGTAACCAAATCTGTACATTATTCCAAACTTTTGGCCACCAGTGTACAATTATTATGTTTTATTTGTTTGGAGATGCTTTTGGACACTTGGAGACATTTTTGTACACTATAATAAATACTTTTTTTGTAACGCTATAACTTTTGATTGCTTTGTCGTTTCAACACATTTTTATTAGTTACAGTTGACATGATTGGGAACAAAACAAAAGGAGTTTTAGGATCCACCTTATTTACATCCAGAGAAGTATAATGTCAAATCAGAAAAACAAGAAAAATTACATTTGGCTCAAGTTATTTTATTTATTTATTCCAACAGTTTCTTAGGCTGAGAGTCTCATAATTTATCATAATCTATATCATTAAAAAATTCGAAAAGTTTTCTTTACAATTTTACCAAACACTTGACCCTCCTTGTTTTGTTTTTTTTTTTTTTTTTTTTGGTCTAGTTATATGCCTTTAATTTTGGGTATGCCACTGAAACAGGAAATCTTTAAAAACACCCTCAGAACTTAAAGGTCTAAGGAACCAAATGTAAAGTGGAACCAGAATCAGTAAATTATGTTGCCTGAGGCCACATCCACACTAATACGTTTTTATTTGAAAACACAATGATTTTGCTACAGTATGTTTACACCTCATTAATGCTGGAACAGCGTTTTCATCCATTAAAAACTGTGACTTTCAGAAGCGCTCCGCTGTAACGCGTACTTTGGAAAATGATGATTATAGGAAATGGAAAAGATTTTAACAGAAAACATATTAGTGTTGATAGTGGCTGACCGATATGGGTTCAGGTTAATGGCTAATGCCGATATATTTTCCCCTTTTTTCCCCAATTTGGAACGCCCAATTCCAATGCGCTATTAAGTCCTTGTGGTCGGGTTGTGATTCGCCTCAATCAGGGTGGCGCAGGACGAATCCCAGCTGCCTCCGCGTCTGAGACCGTCAACCCGCGCATCTTATCATGTGGCTTGTTGACATTCAACTCACCATGCACCCCACCGAGAATGAACCACATTATAGCAACCACGAGGAGGTTACCCCATGTGACTCTACCCTCCCTAGCAACCAAGCCAATTTGGTTGCTTAGGAGACCTGGCTGGAGTCACTCAGCACGCCCTGGGATTCAAACTAGCGAACAAGCAAACTCCAGGGGTGATAGCCAGCGTCTTTTACCACTGAGCTACCCCTTACACAAATCTTTGTAAAAATAACCTTTTTTTTTTTCTTTCTTTTTTTTTTACCACAATTAGATTTTGTGTGTTTTAGATTGCAGTTTCTCCTGGTTCCTGTTTAGTACATTAGGTAGAAATAAACAGCAGTACACACAGTAGTTCAGCAACCACGCATGTTTTGTGCACATTAGCAACTGCATTTTCTCACAAAAAGACAGAATCAATCTAATTGCACATACAGTGCACAGTGAATATGACATTTACTTATAGCGCACCTGAAACGCATTTACTTTGAAGTTGCTTTATCGCTTTCGTGCGGATCATGCAAAGCCGCAATCTGCAGACCACTTTCAGTCTACTAAGCCTGAATCACTGGCTTAGAGTGTCACGGACTGACCGTCACGCAACTTTCGTGAATCAGAGGAACACAGTTTTGATCCAGGCTAAAACAAAACAGGCTTAAGAGGAATATGTATGAGCAATCAACAGGAAGAAAATGGTTTTGCGCAATTTTCGTGAGGTTTGTGAATTAAATCTGTTCAAGCATATTTGCAGATGATATATGATATTTGCCATTTTATCATTAGACAAGATAGTTAACAGTTACAGGGAACTGTTAAGAAGAGAGGGAACTGTTGAGAAGAGAGAGAGAATGAAATGTGTGAACACTTTAAATATCATATACTAATACGCGTCTGTCGTGGGTTTAAATGAGACTGTGTTGCACGCTGGTCTATTATAGTGGTAACACGATGGCCCGTATCAACAAAACGAACTTGATTGGTCCTTACATATATCAGAGGGCTTCTTCAAGTGCAAGCAGATGACTCTTGACCCCATTCTTGGTTGTACTTGATTGTTTTGATTATTGGGGGATAAACCTTTGATGCCTTAAAATGCAGTCTCATTAGGCAGCTCAATGGGGTTTGTAACATACAGTCTCTAACATGTTATTCATTCAAGACATACTCACACCAGCGTATGCAGCTACAGAAATGCATGAAATCTGCCTGTCAGTCAAATCTCTGCCTGCGGCTCGGACGTTGACACTTTGAGTGGGTGTGGCCTCAGTGATGCCAGCTGGCTTTGACACCGTTAGTACCACTGTTATATCTCCACTGAGGAGTGCACGAGAAGACCACAGGGCGAGTTTACCACTGCTGTAACTCGCTTGCCTGCCTTCCTGCCTCTTTGGAGCTAATATTGGGTGACATACAGACACCCCGACTCGTGTGGCTCTGACACAGTGAGAGAGAGGCCAGCTGTGCATTTACATATGCAATGACCCAGATTAGCATTGTCCCGCCCCCATCTTTTTTTGCCTATCAGTGCTCATTAGAGCAGGGCTGTTAGAGACGCAAAATGCACACCATGAGGGGCCGTGCGTGATTTTATTGGATTTTACCAAAGTTAAGCAATGGTGATCAGAATGGCACAAATTGGGTTTTATTCATCTTTTTATTTATTTATATACTCAAATGTTAAATAAATATTTGCATTTTTTTATTAATCATCCACTAAGTAATATATTTCATTAGTCTAGCTATAATCAATCAAACATAACAATCAAAGATCATTCCTATATACCAATAGTTCCGATTCTCATTTCTGATTGGATGAACTGTGTTTGAAAACATTGTAATGTAGCCAATGTTCCCTTCACAAAGTGACTAGTATACCCCTTACCTGTGGTAAAATCACTGTGAATGATTGAATGTTACATGTATGATTTTCACATACAACAGTCTCTAGAATTTACTCAGAATAGTGCCAAAAAAATAAAAATAAAAATAAAAATAAATAAATAATCCAGTGAGTGGCAGTTTTGTGGATGGAAACGCCTTGTTGATGAGAGAGGTCAACAGAGAATGGCCAGACTGGTTCTAACTGACAAAGTCTACGGTAACTCAGATAACCGCTCTGTACAATTGTGGTGAGAAGAATATAATCTCAGATTGCTATTCTGAGATGCGGGTTGGTGCTGTTTTGGCAGCACGAGGGGGACCTACACAATATTAGGCAGGTGGTTTTAATATTGTGGCTGATTGTTGTGTGTGTGTGTGTGTGTGTGTGTGTGTGTATATATATATATATATATATATATATATATATATATATATATATATACAACTGATAAGCCAAAACATTATGACCACCTGCCTAATATGCTGTTGGTCCTCTGCATGCCACCAAAACAGCGCAGACCCACCAAGGCATGGACTCTACAAGACCCCTAATGGTGTCCTGTGGTATCTGTCACCAAGACATTAGCAGCAGATCCTTCAAGTCCTGTAAGTTGCGAGGTGGAGCCAGACTTGGATCGGACTTGCACATCCCACAGATGCTCTATCAGATAGAGAATCGGGCTGAGGTTTTCAAAAGACCATAAGGATTGGACCGTAGAGGACTACAGTAAGGTTATCTTCTCTGATAAGTACAATTTTCAGCTTTGCCCAACAACCGGTCATCTAATGGTTAGACGGAGACCTGGAGGGGCCTTTTAAGCCACAGTGTCTCGCACCCACTGTGAAATTTGGTGGAGGATTGGTGATGATCTGGGGGTGCTTCAGCAAGGCTGGAATCAGGCAGATTCGTCTTTGTGAAGGACGCATTAATCAAGCCGTGTACAAGGTTATTCTGGGAGAAAACTTGCTTCCTTCTGCTCTGACTATGTTCCCCAACACTGAGGATTGTTTATTCCAGCAGGACAATGCTCCATGCCACACAGCGAGGTCAATCAAGGTGTGGTTGGAGGAGCACCGGATCAAGACCCTGTCATGGCCAGCCCAATCTCCAGACCCCATTGAAAACCTCTGGAATGTGATCAAGAGGAAGATGGATGGTCACAAGCCATCAAACAAAGCCAAGCTGCTTTATTTTTTTGCAGCAGGAGTGGCATAAAGTCACCCAACAGCAATGTGAAAGACTGGTGAAGAGCATGCCAAGATACATGAAAGCTGTAATTGACAATCAGGGTTATTACACCAAATACTGATTTCTGAACTCTTCCTAAGTTAAACAATTAGTATTGTGTTGTTTAAAAATGAATATGAACTTGTTTTCTTTGCATTATTCGAGGTCTGAAAACAGCATATTTTTTGTTATTTTGACCAGTTGTCATTTTCTGCAAATAAATGCTCTAAATGACAATATTATTATTTGGAATTTGGGAGAAATGTTGTCAGTAGTTTATAGAACAAAACAAAAAAAATCATTTTACTCAAACACATACCTATAAATAGTGAATCCAGAGAAACTGATCATTTTGCAGTGGTCTCAATTTTTTCCAGAGCAGTAAATATACACTACCGGTCAAAAGTTTTGAAACACTTACTCATTCTTTATTTTATTTTTTTTCAGATTTTAGAATAATAGTAAAGTCATCAAAACTATGGAATAACATAAATGGAACTATGGGAATTATGTTGTGACTAAACAAATCCAAAATAAATCAAAACTGTGTTATATTTGAGCATCTTCAAAGTAGTCACCCTTTGCCTAGAATTTGCAGACATGTACTCTTGACATTTTCTCAACCAACTTCTTGAGGTATCACCCTGGGATGCTTTTTAAACAGTATTGAAGGAGTTCCCATCTATGTTGGGCACTTATTGGCTGATTTTCTTTATTATTTGGTCCAAGTCATCAATTTCAGAAACTTTTTTTTTTTCTTTTTATTAAATTTTAGTTTTATAATGAAATAAATGAATATGGTGGCACAATTATATTTTTGTCTACAAAACTAATTTAAGACATTTAAGCATACGCCTTCAGATCAAAAGATTTTTAAGATCATGAGAAACATTTCAGTCAAGTGTTTCAAAACTTTTGACCGGTAGTGTGTGTGTGTGTGTGTGTGTGTGTGTGTGTGTGTGTGTGTGTGTGTGTATATATATATATATACACACTGCTGTTCAAAAGTTTTGAAACACTTGACTGAAATGTTTCTCATGATCTTAAAAACCTTTTGATTTGACTACTTTGAAGATGCTAAAATATAACATAGTTTTGATTTATTTGTTATTTTTTTTATTCACAACACAATTCCTATAGTTCCATTTCTGTTCTTCCATAGTTTTGATGACTTTACTATTATCCTTAAATGTGAAAAATAATAATAATAAAGAATGAGTAAGTGACCCAAAACTTTTGACCAGTAGTGTGTGTATATATATATATATATATATATATATATATATATATATATATATATATATATATACACACACACAAACACACACACACACACACAACAGTTAGTTCCGGTCCTTGAATCTGATTGGATGAGAGACGTTCCATGGGTACAGATAGCCTCACACCATCAGCACTCGGACACTTGACTGTGTGTATCACTCCGCTTGTGTTCGTGCTGTTCTAAACTAAAGTGTAAGAGCAGTGCAGATGAGTTAAGAGCTATCTGTCTCTTTACATTTAATATTGTGACATTACATATTTCAGGAGGCAACATTTTTGTGTGTAATATTAGCCAGTTAGGTGACGTGAAGTGAGTCAGCGTCAGTCAGTGTTTTCATTCATCAGCACTACATGATCGCTCGTATAACTACTACACTACTAAAGCTAGGAAATAGCTTTAAATGGCTTTAAACTAACAACTTCAGCATTAAGGCTCATCACAGCTGAGAGACAACAGACTGATTAATTACACAAACTCAAGGTGTTTACCTCTTACCGGTGTTTCCATATTGGAAAGGACATACTGTTAAAAGAGGAGATTGCGGTTTCTATAGTGAAAGACTCTTGCGTACCGGCTACCACGAAATAGGGAGGAATACCCCTGCTTGGACGGCTATTTTTCCACTGAGAAAATACAGTGCATCCGGAAATTATTCACAGCGCTTCACTTTTTCCACATTTTGTTATGTTACAGCCTTATTCCAAAATTGATTAAATTAATTATTTTCCTCAAAATTCTACACAAAATACCCCATAATGTCAACGTGAGAGTTTGTTTGAAATCTTTGCAAATGTATTAAAAATAAAAAAACGAAAAAAATTACATGTACAGAAGTATTCACAGCCTTTGTCATGACACTCAAAATTGAGCTCAGGTGCATCCTGTTTCCACTGATCATCCTTGAGATGTTTCTTCAACTTGATTGGAGTCCACCTGTGGTAAATTCAGTTGATTGGACATGATTTGGAAAGGCACACACCTGTCTATATAAGGTCCCACAGTTAACAGTGCATGTCAGAGCACAAACCAAGCCATGAAGTCCAAGGAATTGTCTGTAGACCTCCGAGACAGGATTGTATCGAGGCACAGATCTGGGGAAGGGTGCAGAAAAATTTCTGCAGCATTGAAGGTCCCAATGAGCACAGTGGCCTCCATCATCCGTAAATGGAAGAAGTTTGGAACCACCAGGACTCTTCCTAGAGCTGGCCACCTGGCCAAACTGAGCGATCGGTGGAGAAGGGCCTTAGTCAGGGAGGTGACCAAGAACCCGATGGTCACTCTGACAGAGCTCCAGCATTTCTCTGTGGAGAGAGGAGAACCTTCCAGAAGAACATTTATCTCTGCAGCACTCCACCAATCAGGCCTGTATGGTAGAGTGGCCAGACGGAAGCCACTCCTCAGTAAAAGGCACATGACAGCCCACCTGGAGTTTGCCAAAAGGCACCTGAAGGACTCTCAGACCATGAGAAACAAAGATTGAACTCTTTGACCTGATTGGCAAGCGTCATGTTTGGAGGAAACCAGGCACCACTCATCACCTGGCCAATACCATCCCTACAGTGAAGCATGGTGGTGGCAGCATCATGCTGTGGGGATGTTTTTCAGCGGCAGGAACTGGGAGACTAGTCAGGATCGAGGGAAAGATGAATGCAGCAATGTACAGAGACATCCTTGATGAAAACCTGCACCAGAGCACTCTGGACCTCAAACTGGGGCGAAGGTTAATCTTCCAACAGGACAACGACCCTAAGCACACAGCCAAGATAACAAAGGAGTGGCTCTGGGACAACTCTGTGAATGTCCATGAGTGGCCCAGCCAGAGCCCAGACTTGAACCCGATTGAACATCTCTGGAGAGATCTGAAAATGGCTGTGCACCCCCGCTCCCCATCCAAACTGATGGAGCTTGAGAGGTCCTGCAAAGAAGAATGGGAGAAACTGCCCAAAAATAGGTGTGCCAAGCTTGTAGCATCATACTCAAAAAGACTTGAGGCTGTAATTGGTGCCAAAGGTGCTTCAACAAAGTATTGAGCAAAGGCTGTGAATGCTTATGTACATGTGATTTTCTTTTTTTTTCTTTTTTTTTTTTTTTATATAAATTTGCAAAGATTTCAAACAAACTTCTTTCACATTGTCATTATGGGGTATTGTTTGTAGAATTTTGAGGAAAATAATGAATTTAATCAATTTTGGAATAAGGCTGTAACATAACAAAATGTGGAAAAAGTGAAGCGCTGTGAATACTTTCCAGATGCACTGTATAGTGTCAAATTTCAACAGTTTCTAAATCTGTGATTAATCACATTTTAAACATTTTAATCGACTGACTGCACTAATATATATATATATATATGACTTTATTTTCAGAAATTGAAAACATGTTCATCACAGAAGAGGTTTATTCAAGTAATTGGTTTTGCATTTTTTAAAGTAGTTTTGAATAACTTCATCTGGACAAAACAAATCAGTGTCACGTCATTGATACATACAATATTGACATAATATACATAATGATTTAATATACAGTATCTGTTGCCCCACACAAATAGCTTCAATGTTGAAAACATTGAAATCACAGAGTTAAACACAGGCAGAGCATTCTTCTCTATAACAGTCTGATCGGGCTAATTGCTCAATTACAGAAATGTAATTAATGTTTACAAATTGCCATGCCGTTTAAAATGAGTGATAGCAGAATTATCCAGTGCTTTATTGGTTCAACTACCCTCCTATACAACAGTAATTGCCCTCTTGGCTTTGTAAATGACGGAGATGATTAAGTTAAATCCCTGAACAGCATTGGCACATTACCAGTGAATACATTTACACAGGCCCAGTTTGGCTGAGAGCCTTCATTTGCTAAATTGAGTGGTTGATTATAAAGGTTGAAATGATTTTCAGAGTAGCTGTGGGCTGCCTGTTTTCATTTGCACCTTAGTCGACTGTCCAACTACAAAAAGAGACTGTTACATAACAGGAGCGTGCCATTTGAAATACAGTATATGCACATGTCAACGTGTTAGTGCACAACACTCCTTATGGAAATCATATGAAAACACAACAACTATGAAACCATGACAAATACTCAATGTAAATGTTGTGAATTAATAAAAAATATTTAAAATAAAAATAAGTTTGAACAATCAGTTTTATTACTCAGAGGTTGCTCTTTCAAAGCTCGAAGAATGAACTGAGCTCTCAGTTATGTATATCATTATATATGTCATATATCATTTAAGTATCACCTCCTTTGTCTCAGATTTCCCTTTGGGAGGAGTAGATTCAAATCACACAATTGATTGGAATTTTAAAATAATGTGGATAGCATGGCTCTGATCGTGTGGTCTTGGAAGGCTCATATCAAAATTTCAGACTTTTGATTGCAGATTTTGGTATCCTGGCAGTGGCGGACGTCGGTTTCGGCGATATAGGTGGTCGTCCTTGGGAGGCAGTGTTCTCTGAGATGCCCCGATGAGCAGGGATGGATTACCGACCGGGCCAATGAGGCCAGTGCCCAGGGGCCCTTGACTACCAGGGGCCCTTGACTGCCCGGGGGGTTCCTGGGCTTTAAGGTTGCGAGATCCAGTTTGGCGATCCCCCGCTCGAAAACCTATCAACACCCCTCCCCCCACCCCAGCAACTTTTGGGCATGAAAATGAAAAACACACCATGGGTGGGAGGGGAAGGGGGCCCTTGGAGATAATTGGCCCCGGGACCTTTGCAAGTCATAATCCGTCCCTGCCGATGAGCCGTACCGCGCCCCATCATCAGTTTTAGGAAGTAACGCTAGCCATACAGTAGTCCTATTTTAACTATTTTCCATTTGTATATCATTTCCATTTCCAGTTACTTTTTATAAAAAATAAGAAGCACGACAAAACAGCGCATTGCTGTTTGTGGCATTGATTTGTGCACACTGTAGCTGAGCAAACAGACATCAATCAAACGCACTTTCCTAAACTGTCTTCTCAATCTTATGAGAAGTCCAAAACATTTAAGTAAATTGGTTCTTTTGGGTGTTTGTAATGAACTAGTTCAAATAAACAATAGAACGATTCACTTCAGCCCCTTTGTAGAAGTCATTATGTCTTTTTATATTACTCAGTACAAAATAGTGTTTTATTAGTTGTATTCCGTATAAATACATTTATTAAATGTTCAGTTTAGTATTGCCACCCTATAAAGCTGAAGTATGTAACTATTTTAGTGTTAAAATGCTTTCTTATATCCCAGCCTAATATGCAGAGACAACTATAAATAAGCCATTTGTAGGTTAATTTTCTCGAAAACTGTAAACACTTTCTCTGTTTGTTTTGAGCGACCCGTCCCAACAACGTTAATCAACCAATGGCGTGAGTTGGGGGCAGGACTATTTAACTGTTTGAACAACAGCAGATGAGGGGTGTATTCGGAAACCTGTTTTTAAAGCATTGTTTATTTTTAGAAATTCCGTTCGGTGGCTCTAGTGTCGCGGAAATGACATAACTTATATTTACATAATTTGATGACTTCGTGTAGTAGCTACAATGCAGTCTTTAGGTCTGCTAGAAGCCTGTACAGGCCAAGTTAGTCAAATGCGACCTGTGTTGATAAATTATTGTACAGTATAATAGTACACAGAGCAATATTGTACATTTATGTTAATTAAATGGAGAAAAAATCTATCTTGGAGAAACAGTTGAAGGTTACAGTAATTCTCCCTATACCGAAGCCGCATGTGAACATACGTAAATACTCTCAATAAATACAAAGAGTACTCTTATAAACGTTGTGTATTGAAGGTAAACTTAGTTAAGCTTACCTAACTTAGCTTTCCGACAATCTGCAACTTGAAAAATGATTAACAACAGGCACTTAATTTGAACAAGCTCACTGTGTATGTAGGAGCTTGTCAAATCAGCAAACAGTTTTTTTTGGTATGTAGCATAACCTCTCTCTCTCTCTCTCTCTCTCTCTCTCTCTCATGTATCTGGGATGTTTTGAAAGGATAAGCAAAATGGAGCTCGTGTGAACAAATCCTCATTCGCATAGCAACAAATCTGATGACCGTGCAAGCTTGTCTTTTGCCGACAAAGGTTCTGATACTTTTTTTTTTGGTGATGAAACAGTGAAAAATGGGCCGTGGCGACAGCATCCATCTCTGCGGCAAATCTCCACACGCACTTCAGCTGTCTTTAATACACACCGTGTTCAATTACTGCCAATAATGTAAACGCTAATAACCTCTTCTTTAAAAAGTAGCTGGAAGGGTTGTATTATTCTACCGTGAACTATATAAACACTCTAGGTTTCATTAATGGCTGTTTTTTGTTTTTTTGTTTTTTTGTTTTTTGTGCTTTAAGCGGTTGGTTTATTCATTTATTTCCTTGCCATCTCTTAACCTCAGAGGAGTGTAATTTCTTACCATGATTATTACCGTGTCGCCATTCATTACTATTTCGGCAAGTATCCACAGTTTGCGTAAACACCCAATTAAAGCCGTGCTCATTTCTCCGCCTGATATGTTCCATTTGTTTAAGTGTACGTGTGATTAAAGCACTGTGTGCTTTGCTCCTAAAGCAGCATCATCTTAATATGCTGAGCAAACACATACGCTGTCCTACACTATTGTTCGTATTATTGTGAATGCAGCAATCTTCTCTATATTGTACACACTAACAGTAGACAGTCTTTGCCGCAGTTTACATAGTCTGTAGAACAGAATCAAAAATGGGTGAGCATTTTAGCATGTTTGCAACATGAATCCAGTGTGGGCAAAAAAAAAAAAAAAAGATTTTAATGTCTTCTCGTCTATTTACTGTGAGCTGAGTATTGAAAGAATTTCACCTGAAAAATTTAATTCTGTCATCATTTACTCATCGTCATGTTATTCCAAACCTGTGTGACTTACTTTCTTCTGTGGATTACAAAAAGATGTTTTGCAGAATATTGAAGCTGTCTCGGTCTATAAAATAAATGAGGACTGAGGCTGTTAAGCCCTAAAATGCACCATTAAAGTAGCACATGGGTCGTTGACATGAAGTTCGTTGAAATGTAATCTGTGTCCATGTTGGTTTCATACATTTTTAAAAAACATACGTAGCATTTTCAAAAATAAGAAATTTATTTGATGACTTTTAAATTGTCAAAAATACTTTACTTGCTCCTTGAATACACAAAAGTACTCTTTAAATTGAAATATATATATATATATTCATAAAAAGTTCAAAATATCTGATTATAAAATAATAAAAATAAAAACATTAAAAAAATAAAAAATAAATTACAGTTATGAGGGTCTAAACTAAATTTTAATTATGTTCATCATTGTAGATGTGTGTTTTAAGCAATTATTTTGTGTCAATTGCATTTTTAATTTTAAATTTGCTTTTTAAATTTCAGTCTTCCAAAGACTTGAAATGTAGCACACAAGTCGTATGCACTAATTACATTATAAGTTTACAGTGCTTGTTTTGACCTTTGAAGCTTCCATCTTCATTCACTTCCACTGTATGGACAAGAGCAGCATGAACATTCCTGATCTCATGATAATTACGTAACAGAAACCCTGAACCGCACTATGAAAAAAAATTCAGTAGGTGAAAAAAAAAAGTGTTTTAGTTGTCTTAGTGCCTTCTTTTCATACAAATATATATTTTTTAATGTAAAAAAAAAAAAAAAAAAAAAATCTCTATTTTCTTTCTCTCAAGAATTTATTTTCTCTTTAATTTATTATATTTTATTATTATTATTATTATTATTATTATTATTATTTACCACAGCAGTACCACAGCTGTCATCTGTCACCTTGTAAGCATAAGATTTCATGCTTACTGATAGTGGC
The DNA here is from genome assembly GCF_019703515.2 of Myxocyprinus asiaticus. NCBI lineage: Eukaryota > Metazoa > Chordata > Actinopteri > Cypriniformes > Catostomidae > Myxocyprinus > Myxocyprinus asiaticus. The sequence continues at coordinate 3,207,054 of NC_059367.1, read as the reverse complement.
ACCTTGTGGCCGAGGTTGGTACCGCATGCTAATTGTTAGCTAGCAAGCTAAAAAAAAGTGTCATAGTAGCACCATGAAATGACGTGGTTGCTTCAGTGTTTTTGTGACACTATCGTTTAGGGTTAGGTTTAAGGTTTTGGGTAGGTAGGTCGATTCTGTTGATTTAAAACTTGATAGAGCATTAACCTTAAAACCCTAATCTGTTTGGAAGAACATTTAACTCGCTTTTAGCACCACACAGTGGACATTTCACCTCAAAACTGCAGCAATATGCGTAATGAACCACGTAATTTCGTTTAGCAAAACTGTTGCCACAGTTACGCAATAAGGAAGCCCTGAATCACACTGTGAAAAAAAAAATGTGATTGGTACCATGTACTAATTATTAGCTAGCAAAAAAAAAAAAATCTCATGCATTGCCTCTTTTTTTTTCTAGGCGTTAGCTAGCCGAGGTTGGTACCACAAACAAAAATAAAAAAAAATATTATAATAATAATAATTCTCATGTGTTGCCTCTTGAGGAGAAAAAAAAGTGAAAATAAATAGATAAATAAATTTGAGAGCAAAAAACAAAAAAACAAAAAAAAATTACAGAAAAAAATTAAGGAAAATATTTTTTTGAGATAATTTTTTTTTTATTATTATTATTATTGTAGGTCATAGGCTTAGAAAGGCACTGACACCTAAAAACAAATTTCACCTAGTGAAATTTTTATTTTTTTTCCAGACTTTCAGGGCTTCCATATTACGTGACTGTGGCAACATTTTAACAAAATGAAATTACGCGGGTCATTATGCGTATTGCAGAAGTTTCGAGGTGAAATGTCCACTGAGTGGCGCTAAAAGCAATTGAAATGTTCTCCCAAACAGATGAGGTTTTTAAGGTTAATGCTCTATCGAGTTATAAATCAACAAAACCGATCTCCCTACCTTAAACCTAACTGACATTGTCAGAAAAACAAATGTGAGATGAAAAACAGTGAAGCAACCACGTCATTTTGTGGCGCTACTATGGCACTTTTGGCTCACGTGTCGACTCTGTCAACTTGTAACCAGGTCTTTCGTATTTAAAGTCCATTTAAAGTCAGTTGAGCTACCGTGCAACATAGTCACATTTGAATAAGCTTGTAAATGTTGTTGGTTATGTAATGCAAGTGTTAAAATGTATCGCATTTCAAATCATGTGTTATAGTACAAGTTTTTATATGTCACAAGATAGCATTGGGTGCATGACGGTGCTGAGAGTTTCTTATAAGTTTGTTCTAACTTGACACTTAATCTTTTCAAATTTATTAAGAACAAATTCAGTTGTGCAGCTAATGTGTGTTTATATGTTGGTATGCTGGTCAGGAGTGTACTGAAGGTTGATTCTCTGAGGGCAGAGGGCAGATCAGAGAGGAGGATATGGACAGGTCCAGTGACTGAGCTTAAAGCAGCTCAAGCCAGATTTATCTAATCACACAGCCTATCACACACACACACACACACACACATATGTTGGTGCAGCTATCATTATGAGGACTCTCCATAGACATAATGATTTTTATACTGTATGAACTATAGATTCTATCCCCTAACCCTACCCCTAAACCTAACCCTCACAAAAAACTTTATTCATTTTTATATTTTCAATAAAACATCATTTAGTATGTTTTTTAAGTGATTTAAATTATGGGGACACTAGAAATGTCCTCACAAACCACATTTATGGTATAATACCCTTGTAATTACCAGTTTGTAACCTAAAAAAAGTCCTCGTAAACCACTTAAACCTGCCCACACACACACACACACACACACACACACACACACTGTGGAATGGAGGGATATATGGCCAAAGACAAATACTTTTATTGAAGTACATTTATAGACTGTAAAAAGTCCAAATGTGCAATTGTTAGGCTACCTTAAAGTCAACATGAAGCTGCATTCACAACCCATTTTATTTCCATAATGTGACAAATTGTCAAGTGAAATGGGATATTCAATGAGATAAAATATAGGGCGAGATTTGTTTTTATTTCTAATATGATGGTTGTAGAATACATAAACTTGTTTTTATATCATTGTGGGGATGCTCCAAAGACTTCCATGCATTTTATGGATTTTATACAGATATAACAATAATTTCTATCCCCTAACCCTACCCCTAAACCTAACCCTCACAGAAACCTTTTTTGCATTTTTACATTAAAAAAAAACAAAACATAGTTTAGTATGTTTACTAAGCCATTTCCCTCGTGGGGACCACTGGATGGGTCCCACAAGGTAGGGTATCTCAGGTTTTACTATCCTTGTGGGGACATTTGGTCCCCACAGTGTCACATAAACATGTATATTAGGGCTTGGAGACAAAAGTAGTTTCGGAGGCGGAGACAGTTGTTACATTCTAACAACATCATGCTCCGATGAATCACTGACATTAAGACCAGGGATGTGCATTAAGAAAGTAAACAAGGTCAAAATCTTATTTCATGTTTCATCAGGGTAACCCAATTCAACTGATATATTTGAATTTAATTAAATCAGTTAATTTAGCTATAGGTTACAGTTAGGGGTGTAAAGATATATTGTATTGTATCATACGATACGACACTCACTATACAATTCCATACGTATCGTAAAATACATAAACACATTATAGTGTCATTAAAACCAAGCAGCGCAATACTGAGAGCTGCGGAACAGTCTCCTCCCTGGAGAGGCGGCGCTGATCGCTCACAGGAAAACAGAGCAGCATATCTACAGTACAAAGGAGAGAAGATCTCTGGCAAATGGCAAGTAGATTGTACTGTAACGGTACAGCTTGTTGAATTTGCCAAACAATGGTGTCATGTCCTGGTGTTACAGTACATCAAACCTGTCGTTTTATTTACGCCGACATCATCGCACAAATGGGTGGATTTGTGAAGCAGAAGCAGCAGCAGTGAGTTTAACAGCTGCCTCTCCCAGCCGACACTGAGTGTGACATGCACAGCAGGACACTCATAAGTTATGAGTCATAACTATCAAAAAACAGCTTATTCAAAAAACGACAATGTAAGAAACTCTCAGTTCCATGAGACTTATAATTATCTGCTTTTGACTTCGAAATGTAAACAGCTTTAAGAACAACACTTGCCCACATGTTATAAGCCGGTAATGACGGCGGTAAAGTTTACATGCAAAGTCAAACAGGAGGAAGAGGGCAAAACAAATTACGTGTACCGATCGGTTTTTGCTCAAGCCACTAAATAATATTGGATTATGTACATTTATCGTAAAACCGAGGTCACGTTCTTCTCAAGTTTTTTTTTCACCACTAAATAACATCGAAAGGAGTTTTTTCCTTGCTACAGTCACTTCAGCTTGTTCACAGGGGGGCTTTCAGACATCAAGGCATGATTTTCTATAAAGCTGCTTTTAAACTATGTGTACTGCGAAAAGTGCTATACAAATATGAGTGTAGACAAACTTATTTCCTCAAGAAAAACATGAAAATCATGAGTTCACATAAGTTTTTCTCAACAATCAAACAAAATAAATGCAGTGCTGTTGATTAAGTTACTTAGAGCTCTGCTTTTTGTTGCCAGTGTCAGACACATTGTGGCATTTATGATTTAAAAGACATTTGTGTCGAATCCTTGAATAAGTTTGAGCGAAACATTTGTGGGTACTCGTATCATATTGTATCATATCGTGAGGCTATGCATCGTATCGTATCATGAAATTTGTGTATTGTTACATGCCTATATACTGTATATATACAGTATATAATATTAGTGCTGTCAGTCGATTAACATTTATAATCATGATTAATCGCACAATTTTCATAGTTAATCACGATTAATCGCAGATTCTGAAAGTGCAGTAATTTCACTCTATATACAGTATGTATACTTATTTTCCTGTCAAAATGCATTTATTTCCTTCTTAGGAAAGAAAACAACAATATGTAACAATAATGCTTTATTAACATTTTCCAAACAAGCCTTTTACAGTATTAAGATAGAAATGCCCTAAAATATCACCAATTCAAGTAACATTAAACATTTCCCAAAGACTAAGTGGGAGATTGACTCATTTAAATAACTAGTCCCCACATAAGTTACATATTCATTGCAGTGTGCATTCAATCCTCATCCTCCACAATATTAATTGGCTGGCAGGCTGTGGCTATCCACTTTGGATATGAAATGCACATGATTCACGCCGGGGCGGCGAGCGCTGCTTTGAACTCCACATGAAAAGTGCTGCAGAGTTCTGCTTTTAGCGCTGGCACTAGCCACGTAATACATCCGAATTGTCCTGTAATCATTAGCTGACGGTTTGAAAGATCAGAGGCAATGGGTTCAAAGTTGAAATTATCTTAATTTTGAGCTGAGCGTCGACAGACCCTCCACGGGAGAACTCCAACAAGCTAGCCGGCCGCAGCGGTCCCTCATCAGTGCCATGAATTTTGTGTTTTGGTGATAGTTAAGACTTGATGTGCTTCTGTGGTAATTAAATTGCACCCTACAGAGGCTGCAAAGTACTTGATTTCTGTTACAAGTCCCATCTGGGTTTGTTTTGTAGAATAAATAGTGTTAAGAGTTTTTGTTTTAGTCAACAGGTCAGTGAAATCCCTCAGCTGAAGTTGTGTGATGTTCATGGCCTCCATGTTTCAACAAGTTTCTTCAAAGAGAAGAGTTATTTTTTTTACTATTATATCAAACAAAAGAGGTAGGCAGACATTTCCAGATGATCCTACAGCTTTAATAGTCCATTACATTTATCTTAATTTCAGATAATTCATGCTCTGTGGCTACGGTTTAGCCTCTTCCTCGTTACTTCTCATTATAACTTCACTACCTCACAATACCTTTCTCATTAGTCGAATTTCGACAGCCTACAGATTGTCCCAAGTGTCCTAACTGATGGAGGTTATCTTAACAAACATCTATTAGAAAAAAAATATATATGTCTTGTTTTAACGCACGACTGACATTATGAGTAGGAGGCCTGATGCTCATCGGATAAACCAAATCCACGTATTGATTGTAATTTGGCTAACTAAGATACATTATTCTGAGTTGGATGATCTGTTTTACCTTGCTAGGTGTGTGTGTGTGTGTGTGTGTGTGTGTGTGTGTGTGTGTGTGTGTGTGTTAGTGTGTGTGTGTGTGTGTAACCCGAAGGCCTCCGAGCAGCACCCAGTTTTCTTGGAGAGCAGGAAGAGAGAGCGACCTGCTTGTGTTCATTAATATTTCACTGCAGGCGGCCTCTGACTCCCTCACGACTCTATTCAGATTACAGCTCGCAGCCAGGACTCAAGGTTAGTGCTAATGATAGGATGGCGGCCAACAATAGCCCTGGATTGGCCTTCCCATAGGTTGTGGGTGGAGATGAGGATGTAGAGAGTGGTTTTAAGTGTCTTTTTTATTCTCACATAAATTGCGTGTTGAAGGATGTGATTACTCAGTCGATAGAGAGAGAAAGCCAAGATGGTTATGAAAAGTGTCATGCTAAATGAATGGAAAGGTCTAGGAGAGTAAATATTGAGTCAGTGATGTTTTCCACACTGTTTTCCACAAGGACAAATGATATTTATATATGTATCATATTTGTATTTTTTATTTAGGGTTATTTCTTCCTACAGTGTGTGCATGCATTGTCTTCCCACCACAGTATCATTTCCAACACATTGTGTTTAATAGAATTATGTGCTGGAAATGACGCTGATGGAAATGACATTTTAAATGTTTTTCAAATAAAATGACCAACTCCTGTCATGCTAAGACTCATTTCATAGCTAACATTTTATGTATCCTAAATACACACAACTAAATAATATTTTCACACATTTTGTGTAATTTGACCAAATTACAGCTTGATTGGTAATGACACCCAGAAAAAAAAAAAGTGATATTTACCTTGATTTTAACTTGATATTTAACTTGTCTCATATTTCATTACAAGCATGCTCTTCACTGACACTTTTGTCCACTTGGTTAACAAGCACACTAACTTTAAAAAAAAAAAAAACTTTATTAGGGGCAAAATTGTTTGGTGTGGTGGATGACACCACAAATAATTGAAAAATGTATATGAAGCATTTTCACACTGTAAATATTGAAAAGTTTTATGTTTACATGATCATAGTTTTAAACATGTAATAATTTGTACTTTTATAATGGATTTTCATAGTTTAATATTGAAAGTCTGGGTCTGGGACAAGGCTAAAACAGTATAATCTTCTATATACATAAAATACATTTGAATAGTTCCAAAAGTAAATAATTAAGGCCTGGTAAAATGTTTCCAATTCAGTTTTTATGAGACCTTCATATAACAAAAAGAAAGTTGAAATCTGTTTGTTCACTAAAAATCAACCCCTGGGCCTCAAAAGTGCCCGAAGTTGATGAAACCCCCTAATATCCACCAATATATATATATATATATATATATATATATATATATCATATTTGATACATTAGGCTTTAAAGGTCATTATCCTCCTGAGGTCCAGCAATTCATTTAGGACATTTGTTATATACGTTTTTCTTAGGCTGTACATGCTACAGTGGTAAATCTTGAGATATTATCAGAGGACTCTTTGGGCTTTTCAGAGATACTAAATGTTTGAGAGTTTGGCCTTGACAACTTCCTCTTCTTGGTCTATAATATGGATTGAAATGTATCAGTTTAATTCAGCACATCAAATACAACATGAATAAAATATAATTTTTTCAATAAACCGTTTTTATCAAATGTAATTTATGCACCAAACACTATATTGACATTTAAAAAAGATCAAATTGTAAAACTTTTTTCGGTGGGTCTCAGGAACTTCTGGTAAGATGACATCATTATAGCTTGTAATGTAAAATAATGAGATCTTTATAATGACAGAGCTGCATATATGAAAATACACAGAAATATTAGTTCACACTTAAAATATATCTTATAAAATGTACATGTCAGAATTTTCAACACTCTGTGATTTGGGCATGAATGTAATGTAACGGTGATTGAGAGATATTCCTCAAAAAACTGTTGTATCATATTTGATACGTGGATTTCAAAGGGGGGTTTTCAATAAAATAATATACACAATTATAACCAAGCTCAAGTTGTTTATATTCAGCAAATACTCATTTTAGAATATCAGTGACAATATGATCATTACTGTCACTTTTACTTTATTAAAATGAGCTGTCATTTATCCCAACATAAGTCACTTTTCGCACAAATCCGCCACCATTTTAAATAGAAACCAATTTTTATTTTTTTCACAAATTACCACTAGATGGTGCCATAATCATGTGAAACTTACATACCATAGGTTGTTTGGCTCGTCAGCTTGAACAAAGAGTGAAACAGGAGCCGTCAAACATTGTGTATCATATTTGATACACACAACGTTATGTGGTTAAGACACTTAATGGCCAAATAAAAAGCGTTAAGCGGTAAAGGAGGTAAAGATTATTAATAAATAACTATTTAAATTTCGCTCTGTTCTTTACACAAAGCCACTGAATGCTTCAGACGACTTGAAATATTGCGCACAAGACGTTTGGACTATTTTTAAAGGAATAATCCAGGTTCAATACAAATTAAGCTCAGTCAACAGCATTTGTGGCTTAATATTGATTACCACAAAAAATAATTTTGACTCGTCTCTACTAAAAAATGAGATTACAGTGAGGCACTTACAATGGAAGTGAATGGGGCCAATTTTTGAAGGGTTTAAAGGCAGAAATGTGAATCTTATAATTTTATAAAAGCTCTTGCATAAAATTTTCAGTTAAAACTTATGTATTTTTTGTGCTGTAAAGTTGTTTAAATCATCGTTTTTACAGTCATTTTAAGTCATCATGGCAATGAAGTTGTAAAATTGGAAATAGCTTTACACAGAAAAGGTTAGTAAGTGATTTTATCACACTAAAATCATGTTAACACACATATTGTTTATGTCTTGTAGGTATTTTAATGTTTACAGGTTGGCCCCATTCACTTCCATTGTAAGTGCCTCACTGTAACCCAGATTTTTGCTTTAAAAAACGAAGAACTTTTATTTTGTATTTTTTTGTAATCAACATTACAAATGCCACAAATGCTGTCGATTGAGCTTAACTTGAACCTGAAATATTCCTTTAAGGTGCTTTTATTTTATTTATTTACTTATTTTTGTTCATTATGGTGTTTGACAGCCCCTTGTCACTATAACCTGTTAATGTTCTTCAAAAAATGTCACTTTTATAAAATAATAATAACAGCACAGGGGTTTGGAGTAATATGAGGGTGAGTAAATAGTGATTGAATTTTCATTTTGAGCTAACTATTCCTTTAAAATCATTGCGATATTCACAAAGTTGTTACGAAAAGCGTAATGCTAAATTCATGTAAACGTCTAGTAGAATAAATATCAAATCAGAACTACTCAATTGGTGAGGAGAGATCAATCGCAGTTCCTCAGGAGCCAGTTACCCTGAAGACTTCATGCTCGAGCGCTAAAGTTTTTACTACATTAGCATTTTTTCTACATTTGGCTTTAATTCTTGGGATGAGTCGAGAAAGGCAAGCAGAAGGCCATCTTGGGTGTGTGTTTCCATCAGCATCAGGTTGGCACTATGCTCGTCCCTCTGAGGGTGTGGAGGTTTTTGCCGGTTCTAGGGCTACAGTGCCAAAAGCCTGGGGCCACCTTCCCTCTTACAGCCACTGAGCAAAGAACATGACTTTCATGCTAGACTGGAGCTTCTCGCATATCATAAAGAGTGGATAGACAGAGAGAAAGAGAGAGCTGACCTACAGAGATACGCTTGGCAAGAGAAGCCATGTATTGCGTATGGAGAAGGATATAGCGCATCTGTCAATTCGGATAGTTCACCTAAAGATCTCATGGTAAGCCCCTATCTCAGCAGCTCTGTGTTAATGCATCTAGAATATATCTCACTAGATCAAAACCTTGGTGCCTATGGCTCTGCTTATGGTGTGCAAGAGGGCAGCTCTCGGGGTACAATGTGTGAGTTTTTCCGGCTTAACGGGTAACCTTGAATTGGCCCAGTTTCAGGACCGTCTGAGGGGGAAACATGGAGTCTCTTTAGGCTGAATTACTAATGTGAAGAAAATGGTGTTATTGTGACTTTCATTCAGCATATTTAGGTATCTAATCGAAACAACAAAATAGTAATACAGAGCTAATGAATTGCCAAACAAAATTCCTAACGATACAGGAACATAATATACTAACTCTGATAATGGAATTCATAGGAATGTTCCGGGTTGTTTTCAATCTCATATTTATGTAATGCATGTGTTGTACACTAAACAAATGAATTGGACCCAGAATAAATGTAGCTTTTTTATTATTCATTTTAATTGTTTTTCGTTTTACTCAATAATAACACATTGTTTTTCATGCATTCTCTGAGGTTTGAACAAACATATTTCAATTATTTAAAGCCAATTAGAAAAATGTATTTGTGAGAGGTGTGTTTGGGGGAGTGGCCATAGGCTCTTACACCTGACCTAAGGTTATTTGGAGCGTAAATAGTTATGTCTTGGTAAATAATAAAGTTTGTAGTTGTTTACAGTTCTGTTTTGTGTTCAGTTATGGTGTTTTATATGTGAAGTCTCTGTCATGGAGATTAGTGTTCCTTCTAACTAAGATAAACGCTGTTCTCAACAGTTTTATTTTCTTTAACTGAACATGTGATCAGTATAAAAGTGCATATACATTTCTTAGAGTATCTGAAAGAAGGGAATTAAGACAAAGAGCGCAACAGTGCCCGTCCACATTTTTAGCCGTCTGGGTTCCGGAAGTATTTTTCCCATTCATTTTTTTCATAAGCTTTTCATAAAATCCTCTTTAAAAGAGTTGTAATCCATGAACCAAACTAACTAGTTCCGAGGTGAATCACAAAATTACAAACAAAAAATCGAAAAAGTATTTGAAAATCGGACAAAAAGACAAAGATTGCGTACTTACTGTTTTTAATGAGGGAATGAACTACAATCCCATGAAGCATTGCGAATGACGTAATTGATTAAAAATCATGGAAATATTCCGATATTTACTGTACAAATATATATGTAGTTTTAGCGTGAAGGGAGAGCGATTCGATTGCATCATTTACAGTACATCATGGAAATGTAAGCGCAGCATAGTTCCAGCGGGAAGACTAACAGCTGTACCTCATCACACCATTAGCTAGGTAACTCCTAGCCAATCACATGTAAGCCATTGCTTTATAAATCTGCTCACAATCTATCACATTGCTGTTTCAGTGCGCTAACACGGCAACCTCCACCACCCCACCACCACTAGTTGAGTCCTGTCCTGCACGGGGGTAGGCTCCTCGCCCCTGCCTCCTATCTCCGGCAGGATATGACGGTTCTGAGTACAACTTCTTCGGACCGCCAGAAGAGAGACATTACATTTCTGTTTTATATTCATCAAATAAATGTCATCTTAAATTTCACTCAAGTCTGCGAGTCTTCCTGATAGAAGTGGGCAGTCGTTGCTGGACTTGTTTGGTGGGCTTTGTTGGCTGCGATCCTCTGATTGGTGAATCTGTCTATGCTGGTAGTGTAGTTGTTCAGAAATGTACAGAAATATGATTTCTGTAAGTCATCAAATACAAATGTCTCTTTTATGCACCGATCATTGTTGCTGTAAGCCCCAAATAGCTAAAAACTTTATATCTGTGTTTACTTTAGAAAGTTCTATAAAACATGAGTCATTACTAACATGTCTTTGAGCTTGCTTGGCTGATTAATCCAATGTTATATCTTAGATCTCCAGAACAAAATATGCCATCCAGAAGGAAAAGCATGCAAAAGAAATCACCAGAAAATATGTTTTAGAGAATTGGTCATAAAATGGATAAGGGGAGGATTTCTCAGCTTTCTAATGACACCTAGATTAAGCTTCTAGTCCACTCAGAGGCCGAGATATTCAATGAAATAACAAGGGTGGTGCTTGAACGGAAAATAGACTGAATGTCTATGGACGAGCACATCTGTGAGGGCTAAAATGCTCTTGAGCACCACCTACATTTCAGATCTGTATATTGTGATGGAATGTGATAGAGAAAAAACTTTCTAGTGCTTTCTGCCACCTAGTGGAATAAAATGATACTTTTCAAAGTGAGGTTGAGTGGACAGAACCAGAAGAACATTTTTACAAAGTTATTTTATCATAAGATTATAAACACATACAATATTATTTATGAATAATTGGAGTCTTTTTTATTATTATTATTTGGGCGGTTCTCTGACAAATGAATTTTTATTTATTTTTTTTTTTTATTTTTTTTTTGCAATTAGTCCACAGTATGTGTAAATGGTGAGCTTTTACATTTCTGAAAAAATCTTGTGTGGCAGCCCAAAAATGCACCAGAGTTTAAGGTTGAGGTAATTCTAGACAATGCTCTGAAATTGCATCAAACTAGTGAGGTTACGAAAAAGATTACAAGTACGTATTTTACTTAAGCGGAATGAACATTATTTGATTTCTTTTTAATTAGTCAATATAACTGACCTGTTTGTGAATTATGAAATTAAGAATATTTTCAATTCTGATCTTAAAATGCGATTTTTTTGCAACCACTTACCTAAAAAAAAAAAAAGTAAATTCAAAAAGCAGTTTTTTCCAGTGTATGTTGCTGATTACCACAAGTAATTTCAGCTCAGTGCAAGTACGTGCATGCAGATTTGAGTTATTGGCCAACACATTGCCAGTGCATGGTCCAGTTGAAAATACTTAAAAGTATGATCTTGCGTTATTGTGGCAGTAACATACCTTAGTACTCAAGAAGGTGAAAAAGTTTCCATATAAAGTCTGTGCCATTAAACTAAATGTTATTATTCAGGTAAGCTGCTATATATATAGTGACTTGAACTTACTTGTTCAGCAATATTCTCCTCACACTGTTGCTTTGCAATGATAGTAGTTGACCTGAAAGAGAAAACCACTGTAGTGCCCCTTGTGGAAACATTGAGAATGTAACGCATACTTGTGTTCTGTTATGAATTGTATTCTGACACATTTCTGACACAGCACAACAGCTCACAAATTTGAACGAAAGTCATAAGGGTTTGGAACAACATGAGGGTGAGTAAATGAGGACCATATTTTCAGTTTTGGATAAACTATTTCTTTAATTACATTTTCAGCATAGCCCACCCGGACTTTTCATGTTAATAGTAACAGACTGAAGATCAGGGGCCATATTCACAAAACATCTTAAGGCTAAAAGTAGCTCCTAACTTGCGATTTAGGAGAAACTCTTAAAAATAATGGGCGTGTCAGTCCTAATTTTAGGACTCCTACATTTTTGCTCTAAGAGTATTTCACAAAGCGTTTTAGCGCTAAAACCAGCTCTTAAATCTGTGCTAAGTCACTAAGACCAAATCACAAACAATCCTAAAATGGCTGTTGCTGGCAATTCGCCTCAGAACGTAAACATTTTAGGAACATTTCACGATAATGAGCTTTTAAAAAGGTATCGCCTTAATCGCGAGGGTATTATGAGTGTAGTAGAGCTAGTCAGGGATGCAGTCTCTTCACCAATAAATAGAAACCACCCAGTAACACTGGAGATCAAGGTTTTGCCAACTCTACGCTACTTGGCCACAGGGAAAATGCAGCTATGCAGCGCAGACGAACTATAGATGGGACACATGTCCGAATCATTGCACCATCACACGATGAACACGCATTTGTAAACGGAAAAAAAATTAATAGTATTAACACACAGGTGGTTTTTGATGCCAACTACAATATTCTGGACATTGTCGCCAAGTGGCCAGCCGCAACACATGACTCCCAGATCCTACAGGAGAGTGGTCTGAGGCTGCTGTTTGAGAGGCATCATGTCCCAGCTGGATGTCACTTGGTGGGGGACAGTGGCTATCCCTGCAGGACGTGGCTCCTCACACCTTACATCCACCAACAACTGGGACCTCAGTTAAATTATAACAGGTAAGCTCACAAAATGTTTGCTTTCCTTTTAAAATTATAGTTATAATGGTCACACAAACACCTTAATTAAATAAAAAGTATTGAAAAAAAAGATGTTACATATAGAACATATACTGTATTGAACCTTTCAATATGTATTCACAGTCTCACTCAAGACGTTATATGTTTTAGAGTCCACAAGAAAACTCGCAGTGTTGTGGAAAGGGGCATTGGGCAGATGAAACGTCATTTTCATGCCCTACATTGGGAAATCCAGCTAACTCCAGAGAAAGCAAGCAGGATCATCACTGTCTGTGCCATTCTGCACAACCTGTGCAAGCAACAAAATATCCCACAGCCAGAGGAGTATGAAGATGATGATGATGATGATGACAACGATGTTGCTGCTGCTGATGATGATGAAGGCGGAGTGGCTGTTCACATACTACAAAGTGGATTGGCATACAGGGACCACTTCACCAATACACACTTTGGGTAAACCATCACAACAACAATATCCTGCTAATAAGAGCAGCATCACCCCCTGTTTGTCGCTTGAATTCTGCAAACACGTATATATTTCCATGCTTCTTTTTTGGTTTTGGAAGTTATCCCAACTCCAGATTTCCCCTTAATTATGTCCTTCTTTTCATGTACAAGTTGGGCAAGAAGTAACTGCTGTTCTATCAGGAAGACGTGCAGACTTGAGTGAAATTCAAGATGACATTTATTTGATGAATATAAAACAGAAAATGTAATGTCTCTCTTTGGCATAAGCCCCGTCTGGCGGGCCGAAGAAGTTGTACTGGGAACTGTCATATCCTGCCGGAGATAGGAGGCAGGGGCAAGGAGCTTACCCCCATGCAGGACGGGACTCAACTGGTGGTGGTGGGGTGGTGGAGGTTGCCGTGTTAGCACACCAGCTAATGGTGCGATGATGTACAGCTGCTAGTCTTCCTGCTAGAACTACTCTGCGCTTACATTTCTTGCGTCCGGTTTGGTTTTCTTTTACATTTGCACAACGTCTTACTATCAGCCATGATTATTCTAGTCTGTTAATTAAAAGGCTGCTCATATGTATATCCGCTAATTGTTTACGAGATGCAGACATGTAAGAGGCTGACAATTAGCTGAGCATATACTTATTTAATTAGTGACACTTAGCCTACATTTTAGAATCTTTATTTGAATATGGCAACATGATACCTCGTTTTACAATATTTCTTTGATTAAATCACTGACAGAGACCCAACCCCTATCAGCCAATCACTGTAGGTATAGTTAATAAGCTTGATGACATCATCCATAGCAATGAGGTCAACCCCGCCCTTTCTCTTAGCTTAAGATTTCTCCCCATTCTTTAGTAAAAGTTAGTCTCAGCAGCTTTGTGAATAGGTTTTAAGAGGAAACTCTTACCTAAGAACATTTACTGCTATTTAGGAGAACTCTTAGTGGTAAGATAAAAATGTTTGTGATTACGGCCCCAGATGTGTTTGCACGGCAGTGGTGGAGCGGTGGAGTGATCCTGCGTATATTGGTGCATTTAAAGGAACCCCGCGAGGTCATCTCGTCAGCCGAGGATGAAAGCAGAGCTATGTATGTCCCTTTAATATTTTATGTCAAATTTATAGACTTCAGTGCTTCACTTTCATGTATTAAAGCTTGAGAACATCTGAGCAGCAGATATTAAGCTCATTATGAATAAATCTGCTTGTGCTAAAGTGGGCGTGACCTTTGCTTTTCATCTTCCTAAGAGCCTAACAGAAACATTGATAGTGGCTGTCTGTGTTGCTGTATGAGAGCTTCAAGTATTTAGTCTTAATTTCAGATTAAATGACAGATTTAAGATGTCCTACAAAAACGTCCTGTGTTAAAGTGATATCAGATGGTATACCATGGTACTTTGATATTTGAATGATTTCTGTATTCATATACCAAGGATTTTAAGTGAAAAAAACAAAAACAAAACAAAAACGTTGTATGATCTCCTTTGTTGGTGGAGACCACCATCACTGTTCATTATAGCAGAACAGGTGTTTATCTCTCTGCAGAACTAACTGTGAAGGTTCCAGAATCCGTCTCTCTCGGGCCCAGATACATGAAAACCCACTGTATAACACCTTCAAACATGTACAGTAGATATGAAACAGTAAGACAAATGCATGATGGGAATAGCTACAAAAGCTTGACATGTTTAATTCAAATCAACACAACTGCAAGACTCCTCTGAGACTGATGTACATCACAGCAGATCGGGATGTATTTTTATACAAATATCTCGTAGCACAGCGCTGAAAGCTGAGTAGAGATGTGAGAGAAGCCGGGAGGGATTAGCGGACATGCTTTCATAAACCCTTACGCTCGTCTTTTGGAGAGCAGATGGATTTACCCTGAGCTATAATAGCTGAGAGATGACATAAATGAGTCAAGTCATTTTTATTTGTATAGCACCTTTCACAACACACATCGTTTCAAAGCAGCTTTACAAAAAATCATGCATTTACAGAAAATGAAACTGTAATATCTATAATGTCTTAAGAGTGATCATTGTGTAGTTTGATCAAATACGATTGTGAATTTTGTTTAAAAATAAGTAATTAAACAGTAATTGTATTTATAACCCCAGTGAGCAAGCTGAAGGCGACTGTGACACAAAACTCCATAAGATGTTGGTTAATGGAGAAAAATAACCTTGGGAGAAACCAGACTCACTGTGGGGGCCAGTTCCCCTCTGACTAAAACATCATGAATATAATGCCAATATTACTTAATTTTGTACAGTGCAAGTCATGGTTTAAAATTATTAAACAAAGTAAGTATTAAGGGTCAGTGTTTAAAGATTTTGTAAGAACTGTAAGATTAATGACTAATGTCTTTGAGTCCATCCTGGATTAACTGCAGAAGTTCATATAGATGTATTGTCCTTTGTTAGTTGGCTGATGAAGGCTTTTGTTGGCAATTAATTGATAGTCTGTGTATTCCATTATAAGAGTGTAGTCCATCATTAGACCAAGGTGATGCAGGCAGAGATCAGTGAGTTGCATCGCAGTTCAACCGGCCGGTAATTTTGGTGATGTCTATCCTAAATCCAAGGTTCATGCAATGGCATGTTATGTATCCCATGTCTTATGGTTGGAGTTGGCATCAGTTCATCCTCTGAAATCCATTGTAATAGACTGATGTTTGCTGGGACCGGCTGCATTTAGTCGCCATCACTCAGAGATACGTAGCAGTGGAGTCCAAAACGAAGCAGGAATGGAGCTGGATCCGGCCGGTTCTGGTGATCTCAGGATAGGAGTCACGAGGTTGAGACAGGAATACAAATAGAATAATATTAGCATAGATGCCATTCAATTTATTGCAGAGTTATAGATCATGATAAATGTTTCTGGTTTCTGGTTCCAGCAGACCCAACTAAAGCAGCCTAATTATAAGTTGAAGGATAAATTAGGTGTATGCCTGGCTAAATAGATGAGTTTTTAGTCTAGACTTAAACTGAGTGAGTGTGTCTGCATCTCGAACAGTGTTAGTGAGACTATTCCATAATTTAGGAGCCAAATATGGAAAGGATCTACCTCTTTTTGTGGATTTTGATATTCTAGGAACTATTAACAGGCCAGAATTTTGTGATCGTAATGAACGTGATGGAATATAGCGTGGTAGGTCACTTAAGTACTGCGGAGCTAGACCATTTAAAGCTTTATATGTAGTTAACAGAATTTCTAAATTAATACGAAATTTAACAGGCCAATGTAACGATGATAAAATGGGGCTAATATGATCATATTTCTTGGTTCTAGTCAGCACTCTGGCTGCTGCATTTTGAACCAATTGAAGTTTATTTATTGATCTTGCTGGACATCCTCCCAGTAATGCATTACAATAATCTAATCTTGAGGTCATGAATGCATGAATTAGTTTTTCGGCATCAGCATCAGAGAGCATGTGTCATAATTTAGCAATATTTCATAGGTGGAAGAATGCTGTTCTACAAACATTGGAAATTTGATTTTCAAAGGACAGATTGGTATCAAATATGACACCTAAGTTCTTCACTGTTGAAGACGATGTAACAGTACATCCATCGAGAGTCATTATTATATTTATTATATTATATTTGTGCTGCTTGTTTTTAGAGGTTTTTGGTCCAATCATTAGTACCTCTGTTTTGTTGGAATTGAGTAGAAGGAAATTTCTGGCCATCCAATCTTTGATTTCATTGATACACTCTGCTAATTTGGAGAATTGTGAAATTTCATCAGATTTAGAAGAAATATAAAGTTGGGTATCGTCGGCATAACAGTGGAAATTTATTCCATGAATCATGATAATATCTCCCAGGGGAAACATGTATAAGGAGAAAAGCAGAGGCCCTAAATCTGATCCCTGTGGCACTCCATACTTAACTTTTGTTTGGTTTGTCAGTTCCTCATTTACATAGACAAAGTCGTATCGGTCTGCTAAATAGGACCTAAACCATGCTAATGCAAGTCCACAAATGACAACATAATTCTCTAGCCTATTCAAGTGAATGTCATGATCTATGCTGTCGAAGGCAGCACTAAGATCTAAAAGCACTAGAAGAGAAATGCAGCCGCAATCAGATGATAAGAGCAAGTCATTTGTAACTGATAAGTGCAGTATCTGTACTGTGATGGGGCCTAAATCCTGACTGAAATTGTTCATATATACTATTTCTCTGTAGAAATGAACATAGTTGGGAGGACACTACCTTTTCTAGTATTTTCGACATAAATGGGAGATTTGAAATCAGTATGTATTTAGCCAGATCTCCAGCATCAAGTTGTGGCTTCTTAATAAGTTATTTGATAACTGCCATTTTAAAGTTTCTTTGGACATGTCCTAAGGATATCGAGGAGTTCATAATATTAAGAAGAGGTTCTGAGATTACAGGGAATATCTCTTAAGAGCTTAGTTGGTATTGGATCTGACATACATGTTGTGGCTTTTGATTTTTTGTTAAAAAGTTTTGTTAGCTCTTCATGACTTATGACAGCAAAGGATTGAAGTTGCACATGAGGAAAATTATGAGACACTGTTTTATGAGGTACTGTGACAGTTGATTGCATAATTCCAATTTTATTTCTGATTACTTCAATTTTATCAGTAATGAAATTCATGAAGTCATTACTATTGTGCTGCGACAGAATATCTGGTTCAGTTAAGGCTTTATAAGCAATTTAGCCACAGTACTGAATAAACACCTAGGATTGTTGTGGTTATTTTCTATAAGTTTTCTAAAATATGCTGACCTGGCAGCTTTTAGTGCCTGTCTGTAGTTAGAGACACTATCCTTCCATGCACCACAAAATACCTCTAATTTTGTATTCTTCCACTTGCGCTCCATTTTCCGAGCTGCTCTCTTGAGAGCATGAGTGTGATCATTGTACCATGGTGTGGGGCTTTTATCTTTAATTTTCTTAAATCGAAGGGGGGCGACACTATCAAGAGTGCTAGAGAAGACTGTATTTATATTTT
This sequence comes from Myxocyprinus asiaticus, assembly GCF_019703515.2. Lineage (NCBI taxonomy): Eukaryota > Metazoa > Chordata > Actinopteri > Cypriniformes > Catostomidae > Myxocyprinus > Myxocyprinus asiaticus. The sequence continues at coordinate 3,188,630 of NC_059367.1, read as the reverse complement.
CTGTTATTTCATCAAGTTCTTCTAGACTTTGGGGCTTATTGAGTGTATGAGATAGATCTGGAAGATTATTAGTGAAGCTATCTTTAGTGGTCAAAAGAATAGTTCTACCTGAATGATAGCGTGGTGTAGATTGAGTAACATTAGCTGATCGCAGCATGCAAGATATGAGGTAATGATCTGAGATGTCATCACTCTGCTGAAGAATTTCTATAGTATCAACATCAACTCCATATGACAGAATTAAATCTAGCATATGACGATGAGTTCCTGTCACATTTTGTCTATTTCAAAGAAAGTTGAGAATATCGATAAATGTTAATCCCATTGTGTCATTTTCATTATTTATGTGAATGCTGAAGTCACCAACAATTAAAGCTCTATCTTCAGTAACTGCAAGAGCTGATAAAAAATTTGCAAATTCACCAAGGAAATCAGAATACGGCCCAGGTGATCTATATACTATAGCAAGGGCAAAAGACGATGAGTGTTTTATTATTTATATCTGTTGGTGTCACATTAAGCATTATTAGTTCAACTTAAACTTATTAAACTTGTTAAACTTCTATCCTGTCCTCTGAGTAACACCAAAAACTTCACTGTAAACTGTAGCAACACCTCCTCCTCAACCCTTCAGACGATGCTCATGTTTATAACAGTAACCTTGGGGAGTAGATTTATTTAAACTAATATATTCATCTGGTTTAAGTCAGGTATCAGTCAAACAGAGCGCATCCAAACAATGATCTGTAATAATTTCATTTACAGTTAGTGCTTTGGTAGAAAGAGATCTAATGTTTAGTTGCCCTACATTCATATGATGTTTATCTTTAATTTTTTTTATTTTTTTTTTTCCCAAGTTTGACCTTAATCAATTTTTTTCTAAATGATTTAGTGAGAGTTTTGTGTTTGGTAGTTCAGGGAACAGACACAGTCTCTATGAGATATCTAGGTGATACTGTCTCTATGTGTTGTAGTTTATGTGACCTGTGTGACGTCTCAAGGTAGCTAGCAGACGTTCGGATTAACCAGTTTGTCTGCTTCCTGACCTGGGAGGAGAAGAGCACTCGAGTCCCCTAATGAATTTGACAAGGATGTAAAGTTTTAAATAAATTATTTCAGCAAATATCAAGTGTGAATTATAGTCTCAGGTCTTGATTGAGTAATTTTACTGCAATGCTGAAAAAAATTACGGACGTATTTTGGTACAATGCGACAAAGTTCCAGAGAGAAGTGCCTTATTTTCCAGAAATAAAGTTGCACCCGGTCACGTTGTTGAGAGAAATAAGACACATATAATTAGCATCTCTGTATAAGTCGCACTGACAGAGGTTGCATGCAGCAGGCATTATGACCTGGGACTGATAGTCCCAAATGGAACACTTAATGGTTTTTGTTGTACTACATGGAAGCATTCGCCGTTTAACTGCTGACAGAAGTGACATTTCAAACTCATGTAATGTGTTGCCGCTAGCTTTAGCATGTTATTCCACCTCACCAGGATTTAGTATTCCACTACAAATTACAGAATACATGCTGTAAAATATAATTTGTAATGTATTCTGTTAGATTCCTCAAGGTCCGTAACGTAATATAAATCCTTTGAATTACTTCAGCAGTGGCAGATTTTATCTCTTGTTTTGACTATAAACAAATAAAATAATAAAACACACTTCACTGTGAAAATACATTATCTGTAAAAAAGCCTAAATATCTTATGCAGTTTTGCTACAAGTAAATTTGTCTTGTTTTAAGGATTTTTAGATATTTTTACAGGAAAATAATTTTAATTATCATTAGAATAAAATGTTTGCAGCAAATTTTTGCCCTAATATCAAAGGTCTTACTTAAAAGTTATGCTCTAATGTAAATTTTCTTCTAAGAATTCATTATAAAATATAATCGTGCCTGGTAACAGATGCATGTAAAGGCAAGAAATAGCATTTTAGCTTAGCATAAAGCTAAATGTTATCAAGACAATTTACACAAGGTGTATTATCTTTGCTGTTCCAAACTTCAAAACACCACAGAGTGAACACAACGACTGTCAGATGTGTGGGAAGGAAGACCCAAACGCAGGCATGAAATAATGAGGATTAAAACTCACAAGGGAGAGAAAACAACAGAACAAGGTAAAATAAGAAATAAACAGATAAACAAACCAAAACCCAACTCAGGAACAGGAACCGACAAAGACTCGAACCAACTGACAAGAAAACAAATTCTCAAAACTATCTAATACCGTACAGAGCACACAAGGGAACTATAAAGAGGGAGAAATCAAGAAGTAAACAAGGAAGGCAGGTGAAGCACATTAACTAATAACCAGACAGATAACAAGGCAAGCAAGATGGTGGGGTTATCACTGAAGATAGACACGAATACACAAGGGAATGAGAAAACACAAACCCAAGTGCATTCACACAGCACGATACAAAACACAAGTGCCTGGACTCAGCCACAGAGTGAATAAACCGAACCAACTGAAGTGGCTGAATCCAGACACAATACACAAAACAGACAAAGAACACGTACATGTCAGGGCTCTGCCACAAAGGGGGAAAAAAAACCAAACTAAGGACAGAACCCTGACAGCGATATCCTTTTCTGATTGTGTGTGGATTATGTTTATAGAATGAGGCAGAAAATACACCGACTGGCCAAAAAAATAAATTGCATACTCTAATATTTCATTGGACCACCTTTAGCTTTGATTATGGCATGTATTCGTCATGGCATTGTTTTGACAACCTTATGCAACATCACAACATTTATTTCCGTCCAGAGTTGCATTAATTTTTGGCCGAGATCTTGTATCGATGACGGGAGAGTTGAACCACTCTGTAAAGTCTTCTCCAGCACATCCCAAAGACTTTCAATGGGGTTAAGGTCAGGACTCTGTGGTGATGTGTGAAAATGATTCCTCATGCTCCCTGAATCACTCTTTCACAATTTAAGCCTGATGAATCTTGGCATTGTCATCCTGGAATATGCCCGTGCCGTCGGGGAAGAAAAAATCCATTGATGGGATATCCTGGTCATTCAGTACATTCAGGTAGTCAGCTGACTTAAGTTTATTACCGCATAACGTTGCTGAGCTGACCAATTGAAGCAACCCCAGATCATAACACTGCCTCCAGAGGTTTGAACAGTGGGCACTATGCATGACGGGGTGCATCGCTTCATGTGCTTCCCTTCTTACACTGACACGCCCATCGCTTTGAAATAGGGTAAATCTGGACTCATCAGACTGCATGACCTTTTTTCCATTGCTCCACAGCCAAATCTTTATGCTCCCTAGAAAATTGAAGTCGTTCTTTTCGATTAGCTTCACTAACAAGTGGCTTTCTTGTGGCCACACAGCTCACATTGTGCGTGTGGAAATACTCTTACTTTCACTATTAAACGTAGCCATGAGTTCTACTGTCGATTTTTTACAATGTGACTTCAAGAGTTTGTGATCTCCAATCACAAATTAAATGAAACAAATTACAATAAAATGCTAAATAATCTCTTCAATAACCAAAATACTTTTTGAATGTAACTGATTACCAAAGATTTAAATTGGAACTGTAGTGGAATACAGTTACTTATATTTAGTATTTTAAAAATGTAATCCCGTTACATGTATTCCGTTACTCCCCAACCATGCACCTCAGTTTGACATTTGCATCTCAAACAACGTACAGATTCACACATCGTGGGTTATGGTAAATCATTCAACTTACATTTGTAAGTTGCTGTCTTCCACACTGTTTTGACGATTGAAGAAGTGCCTTTTTTTTTTTTTTTTTTTTGCATTTTGCATTTTGCATTTTCATTGTTAACATACTACTCGCACTACCTACATTATAATTCAAAATTACGCAGAATAGTGCAGAAGTGTGTGGATTGGGACGCACCTTAAATATTTGTCACTACGAGTGTGATGAAACGCCATTTTGTTGGCATGTGAGGAGTTTATACATTTTTGCAAAACTTGTTATTCGTGTCTCCAGGTACAATTCCCTGCAGTTTCCAGGTGATATGAACACTAGAGGTGCTACAACAACTGTGTGTTTTTTCCACTTACACTCAAATCATGACTTCAATAGCTGATTATGACTTTATAAACACTTTTATTTATTTTCTCTCTATTACTCAGACCTTGCTATGTTTTGATATCAACACTCTTTTACTCTAATGCATCTATTGAAAAATTATAAATTTTTACGCTTGTATTACAGACCCACCTACATATATACACTTATTTCAGTATGATTAACTTGTGCGGTAGCTCACCTCATAGAGTATTGGACTTTGGACTCAGAGGACTGTGGTTCAAAACCAGACAAGAACTCAAGCTGACACATGACACGACAGAAGCATAGAAGTGACATGAAATGACGTGGCTCCTTCAGAAAATGTGCTTTTCATTTCGCTTCTGCATTTTATAAACTATCGGTTAAGGTTAGGTGTTGGTTAAGGGTAAGGATGTCTGTTTTGTTAAACTCTCATTTCTCTTTTCGGACGCTATTGGTTAAATTTTGGGTAACGTTTTAGATTAGGGTGGTACCTTTGTTTAAAACCTCCATCTAAACTTCACCTTAAAAAACCTCATCTGATTACAGCCTCATTTCGCTTGGTTTTGGCGTCCCCTGCTGGACATTTCACTCGAAAACTGCAACCAAACGTCTTATGAAGCACATAATTTCAGTTTTGCAAAAACTTTGCAATGCTAATGTAAATTTCATGAGACTAGGCTGCATATGTGTGTTGGTGTGCGAGTCTTTGACTGGCCGACATCAATTACGTAACAATTATGTAAATAAGTCGCTTCAGGGAGGAAACAAACGTGAATTAGAGTCCAGAAAATACGTAATTGTTATTGTTTTGTCATCAAGATGATGTGCAGTGTGACATAATCACAGTCAGTTAGTACTAGAAATTGACAAATAATGAATTTTTACTACCGATACCTTTTATTTTTATATGTCCGATAACGATATGCTAAACCAATATTAAATAATTGTTTTATTTATGCCTTTTTGAATAATCATTAGATTGCAATAGAAACATAGCAGTCGAAACAATAGCATCTGCCTATTAATATCTTAATAATAATAATAATATAAGGAATCCTATATATATATTAGAAATATATATTATAAATATCAATAATAATATCATATCAGAACTATTACTATTTCTTTCTTCAGCGAACTAAATACTAATTGTGATTATGTGGACCAAATTGACATTAAGTTAACATTATGCAACATTGCATTTCTATACCTGTGAACGGCACTTCCTAATGAACACACTGTAGTTTAATGGCGTCTTTGGGTGCTAATCTTTACAGACCCACCAGATGGTGAAAAGTGTAAATATTGGTTAAAAACATAGATCACAAGATTATCGGTCAATCTCTATCAGAACATATTTTGATTAGACCAATGAAATTTCATTATGGGCGGGGCTACCTGGCACAATGCCACAGAAATAAGTCAGTCCATACTAACAATTAAATCAGTCTAGATCTGCGTTGGCAATCTGTTTAGATATCTTTATCAGCATCCGCTATTCAGAAACACATTTCAGTTGACCACTATATATTATGAGATGGCAATATACTGTGGAAAATGTTCCATGTGAATTGCGGCATATTCATCAAGTTGCTTTGGGAAAATATAATGAAGACACACCAGTCTACTATTCACTATGAGCAATGTCCTTTCACTTTGAGAAAAATTTGCTGATTATATGAACCTCCATGAACGAGGCCTGCAACAAAGCCTGTCAGACTTTGAGAGAAACTAAAGATTTGTTCATTATTGCAGATGTCTCCTCTGCAGGTCACATCACGAAAACCTTCCAGACGAGGTTTAGAGGTTGTGAATGTTCAGACGCCTCAACGATCTTCTGATTTCCATTTCCACAGTTGTCCTCTTTCATCACAGAGCCAGTGGCCATTTTCCTCCAAACATCTCGTCAGTGTTCCCAGAGGAGCTGAGACGCAAGACCACAGTCTGGCTTTGATCATCACAAAGATCCCTGAATCTCTCAAGAGGACAGGTCTCTCTCCCTCTCTCTCTTTCTTTTCCCTTTCAATCCGCTCTTCTTTTTCCAGGAGAAACACTCGTCTGAGGACAAACAGGGCCATGATGGTGGTGAACATGAGGCAAAACAGTTTTCTCTCAAGTAACAAACCAGACAGTTCAGCTTGTATCTTTCTCATCTCAGTTTAGATTTTAAAACCCAACCAGTATGCCTTTGTCAAAGGGAAAGTTTCTGTCATCATTTACTCACCTCCATGTCTTTCCAACTGGTATGACTACCTTTCTTCTTTAAAGGACAAATATTAGGGAATTTCTTAGATGTTTAAAATCTATATAAGATTTTTAAAAGATTTTAAAATGGTGCAAAATCAGCATAAAAGTATCATAAAAGTAGTCCGCACAACTTGTGCTTCATATTACAAGTCTTCTGAAGTCTTTCGATAGCTTTGTGTGAGGACCAGATTGAAATTTCTGTCATTATTCACTGAAAATCTTGAAAATCGTCACTAGCTCTACAAACACGTTCACACATTTGATATATTTACATATTATCCAGACATCATATTCACTTGTTTATTTCAAAGTTGTATTAAAAAAAAAAATCTAAGTAACAACAATTCTCTTCAAATTAAAAATAAATACATACATGCATTATATCATTGTCATTGTCAAGTGTTTTTTGTGAACTTTTAAGTACCTTTTGTTTTACTCAGCTATTGACAAAGATCAAGTTGTTGCTTGATTTCATGTTGACTAATGTTTAAGGATAGAAGTGTTAATTGGTACTTAATACATGTAAAATTAGTGATTAGATTTTAATCAAAACATGCAATAAGTAATCCAAAAGTAATCAGATTAGATCACCTAAAAAGTGTCTAAAAGATTACATTACTGATTAGGGGAGACCAGAGTTGGTTGGCACACTTGTCATTCTTTGTTGAATATCTCTGGTGGAACAAACATTAAGAAACCCTATAAAGGTGCAAACAAAAGCTAAAGTTATTGGTGAAACACAAATGCATTCAGTCTCACCAATTATTTATTTAATTTAGTTAATTAATGATTACATTTATGTTGTGTATTTTACCAACCAACCCCACAGGTTGTGGGGTTGGTTGGCACAGTGTTAAAGAGGTCATGGTCCTCTTTTTTTATAATTGCATTATCTTCCCTGAGGTCCACTGATAATGTAAAGTGTTGTTTTTTTTTTTTTTTTTTTTGCACTAAAACAGTCATAATTTAGTAATATACTGTATTATAATTTTCCACCTTATCTCTGGCCCTCTGTCTGAAACGCTCTGGTTTGGCCTAAGCGCCTCTTTAAAACTTCAACGTAAACGTCTACCATTATGATTGGCTAACATCATGCAGCCCCTCAAATTCACAGTCATATATTTTTAAAACTCAATTGGAAGAGAATGAACAAGCTCCACAACATTATAAAACTAAATTTCAAGGTTTAAACATAACGCACATCCAACACATTGCATCTGGATATATTAAACTGCTCATTTCAAGCACAACTGTTAACACTCAGCACCATCGAACAGTCATGACATTTTAAATATTCACGAATGAAACTGTTTACTTACTGTTTTGCGATCAGGTCCAATAGTGTTTTTAACTGCCCCATCCTTCAATAACAGTTCCTTTGCAAAGCTTGAATCATATTATGACTGTTTTACAAGCAATCCGCACTGATATGGGGCAAGAAAAAAAAAACATACATAGTCCAAAGCATGGTGAACTAGACGCACACACATACAGTATCATCCTGCACTGAAGCGCACATCGCCGGAAACGCATCAAAACAGTCAAAGACATCCATCTAGTACATTTATGTACACCAACAATTAAAAATAGTGCAGATAGGTGCAAGAACGCATTTCTGCTCAAAACAGCAAGAGGCACAGCAGCTGATGAAACAGAATGGTGTATCCTATTCAGAGTTGTAACTTGACACCGCGTCTTTTAAAAGTGCCGTGAGATACATGACAATGGTCAAAGACGTCTGTCTAGTGCATGTTTATACACAAAATAGTCCAGATGGGTCCCCTTTGGTGTTCAGGAATAGTTAGGGCACACAATGCCTATTTGTCCTATTCTCTCTCTCTTCTTGTGGACGAATGGAGCACTAGTTTGCGGGGTACAGTTTTAAGAGAGAATCAACACAGAAAACAAACAATAGTTTATTTTAAACCTGGACAACTGAACTCAACATATGTTTGTATTTGATCATTATTACAAGTATTATTATGATTAATGTATGATTAATTAATGGTTTGGAATTAATATGATCAACGTGTTTACTTATACATACATACAATCTTGTATAAATGTAAAATATTTTACGTTAAGATAAAATTAAAAGTTGTCTTCATCCTAACAGATTTTAACATTTAAATATCCGTAATCAGTGTATGTCAAGAAGTGAACATTTAGATGCTGGATTTTTGTAAAATTACTTAAAAAGTTACCAGAAATTAATCCTGTGTTCAGTATAGACACTATATACTGCAACATTACCATAGTAAAAGTAGTATATTTGTGTGCTGTTCTGAAATAGCCTTTATGCACCTTTAACAAATGGTTATAAATAAACAGTAACTGTTTGCCATGGCATCAGACATCGCCATCTATGTGTACAAGCAACTCTAACACTTGAACTGGATTGACTTTTATTTCATTTGTCTGTGAATTGATGCCAGCCTGCCCTCAGTTAATGCTCTTAAGACCTTACTCGGGTAATCAACATTAATTTCACACTGAATGAGCATGGAATTGTTACTCAACAACAAAGCTAATTTGTCCAATATAATCACCCCATGTTGCCTCCTAATTGCCATGCATTTAGTGCTTCCTCTTTTCCGTAATTGACTGACAATAGAATATCCTTTTCACTGTTTCATTTGTAAACAGGGGATTCTGTAAACTTGTTATTGAGTGCTTACACTCCGTATAATCTAAATAACCCTTAATCTTTAAGGAGAAGGACCCTGTTAAGAAAACAGACAGATTCCTACCAGATGTTATGATGGATTCAATGTCAGTGACAATCACATTAAACATGACATTTTCATTCTGTTTGAGCATCCCAACCAGGTTTTGTGTTTCATTCGCAAAACCTGTTTGAAAACAGTTATTTTCTTGCTTTTTCCATTGGTGCAGAAATTACCAGCCTGGGCTTCGTTTCCTAAAAGCATTGCAAGCTTAAGTTGATCGTAGAGACCATTGGCGCCAATGGCAGTTTCCTGTTGAAATGAACATTAGAAGTGCTACAACAACAATGACTTTTATTCACTTTCACACAAATCATGAATAAAACAGCAGATTATTAGTTTATAAACACTTACGTTCCACTCTGTTCCTCACACAATACTATCTTATGATATCTAAACATTTTTACTATAGCGAATGGCTTATTTTAAGGTTTGGATTACAATTCCAACTACATTTACAAGCTTGTTCGAGTATGATTAGATTGCGTTGTAACTCAGGGCCAGTGCTAGCCATTAAGAGGTCCTAAGCTAAATTTATGTTGGAGGCCCCCCCGAATGGTCAAATATTTGTAATTATTTTTATTATTTAGTGTGGTATGACATGCAACACAGTGGTAACTTATTGATATAATCACTTAATCACTTAATCTGCTTCAAGCAGTAATCTTGAATTTTATTAAAAGATTCAAATGGCAAAAAAATAAAATAAAATAAAAAAATAAAACAATTCTCAGAGGTGCTTACTGTAGCAGCCTGGTAACTTATCTGATAAACTGATAAAAACCTGTGCACCCCGTCTCATAAGAGTTGCCTATAGCAGCCAACCAGTCAGAATGGATTTTCTGCCAGCTTTTGCCATTATTTGCTGCAAAATGCATCAAGCTTGCTGTGAGTGGTCTGTGAGTATTCCATGCTGTCTGAGACTGAGACTAACTTTTAGCACTGATCAAATAAAAATTTCCTTGAAACTGGGGGCCTGGGTAGCTGAGCGAGTAAAGACGCCCCTGGAGTCGCGAGTTCAAATCCAGGGTGTGCTGAGTGACTCCAGCCAGGTCTGCTAAGCAACCAAATTGGCCCGGTTGCTAGAGAGGGTAGAGTCACATGGGGTAACCTCCTCGTGGTCACTATAATGTGGTTCTCGCTCTTGGTGGGGCGCGTGGTGAGTTGTGCATGGATGCCGCAGAGAATAGCGTGAAGCCTCCACACGCGCTATGTCTCCATGGTAACGCGCTAAGATGCGTGGATTGACGGTCTCAGACGTGGAGGCAACTGAGATTCATCCACCACGAGGACTTACAGCGCATTGGGAATTGGGCATTCCAAATTGAGGAGAAAAAAATATTTTGAAACTTCTTTGTCTTAACCCTCTTATTGCGTTCGGTCATTTTTGACACAGGAGAGGTAGAAAATTATTTTTAAATACCATATCGTTTTAAGTACGGAAACCAAACATTGGGACTTTGCCAAGACTATCAAAATACACATGACATACACCGATCAGCCACAACATTAAAGCCACCTGTCTAATATTGTGTAGGTCCCCCTCGTGCCTCCAAAACAGCACCAACCTGCATCTCAGAACAGCATTCTGAGATACTATTCTTCTCACCACAATTGTACAGAGCGGTTATCTGAGTTACCGTAGACTTTGTCAGTTCAAACCAGTCTGGCCATTCTCTGTTGACCTCTCTCATCAACAAGACATTTCCATCCACAGAACTGCCGCTCACTGGATGTTTTTTGTTTTTGGCACCTTTCGGAGTAAATTCTAGAGACTGTTGTGTGTGAAAATCCCAGGAGATCAGCAGTTACAGAAATACTCAAACCAGCCCATCTGGCACCAACAATCATGCCACGGTCCAAATCACTGAGATCACATTTTTTCCCCATTCTGATGGTTGATGTGAACATTAAATGAAGCTCCTGACCCGTATCTGCCTGATTTTATGCACTGCACTGCTGCCACACGATTGGCTGATTAGATAATCACATGAATGATTGTAAGTGCCAGACGGGCTGGTTTGAGTACTTCTGTAACTGCTGATCTCGATAGAAAATTTAACAACAGTGGACATTTCACCTCAGATCTGCCGAGCACACGTAAGGAACCACGTGATGTTATTTTGCAAAAATGTAGCAACAGTCATGTAATTTTCATGAGATCAGGCTGGAAAATACACACTACACCAATAAATGGTTGAAATGTACATAGATACTTTCAGAAGAGAAGTTTTACTGTTGTTGAACTATTGTATATTATGAGTAGGTTGTTTTACAAATTCAAAATAGCTTTAGTAACACTGTTGATTTGCGGTGTGAACGTAGCCTTTCTTTACTCTCTCTCTCTTTCTGTGTTTTAAATGAAAAAAGACATGAAGTTCATGCAGACCCACTAGACAGAAAAGATGTCACAGTTAAACTTTGCAATATATAATAATAGCCTGTACAGAACAGCATGGAAGCAGATCCCAAGCACGCTGGGTCCAATGTGTGGCTTCCGAGATCATTATGTCCCATTACATCTCTCAGGGCCGTTCAACACTCACCACCGGAGCAGCGCTCGTTCGCTTTCAGTTGTATTTCAAAGGTGGAAAAAAAAAACGCTCTCCTTTATGAGAATAATTTATCATTATTAGAACAGTGCCTCTCCAGAAAACAGGCTGAAATGCTTTTCCAAAAGAATTATGTATCAGAAATTAAGAATGCAGCGGTTTGCCAGAGCGATCCAGCCCGTGGGGAACCATTTATAGCACTCGAAAGAACCTGCGCTGCCAGTATGGCTTAATATAACATTTGTGCTTCTAAGCCGCTCAAAATGGCTCTCGTTTTCCTTCCTGTCAGTAGGAAACTCTGTATAAACACGGCTGTGTGTGCGTTGGCCATAAATGCTTTCATAACTCATATCTGTGCAGAGAAATAGTTTTAGAGATATAGAGGTAATATACAGTATTGCTGGCTTCCAGGTAGACTGTGTGTTTGATTTTGTTTTTTTATTAAAATCTTGATATTGGAATTACTGGACAAATAAAAACAGAGCTGATGTATTCTGAACCATTAATCTTAACCTTTAGATCATTTGTTTATAGTGGCTTACATCAAGCTCAGTTAAGCTCAGTTTCTGAAAGTAAACCTTGATTTTTATTTTTGGTAAGGGTAACCAATTTCCCATCTGATCATAGGATTTTTTGGTTTTGTTTGTGATGAAATTGGCTGTATTCAGTGTTTCAGGTGGAGACGAGATATCTAAGTGTAGTCGAGGTAAAAGCACAAATGCTTTATTAAGCACTTGAACATGCATTCAAAGGAATAAGTCAAGATCAATTGACAGCATTGTAGCATAATGTTGAAAACAACAGAAAATAATTTCAACTCACCATTTGTTTAAGCAAAAATCACTGTTGAAGTAATTCACCTGCAATGGAAGTGAATGGGGCCAATCTGTAAAAGTTAAAATGCTCACTGTTTTAAAAGTATTGCTACAAGACATAGACATTATATATGTAGACATGATTTTAGTGTGATAAAATAGCTAACAGGGTTTACTGGGGTTGTCTTCATGGCAACGAAGATGTTATATTGGATATAACTTTACACTGATAAGGTAAGTGATTTATCACACAAAAAATCAACAAATATAATGTTTACATCTTGTGGCTATACTCTTTAAAACAATGTGTATTTTAGCATTTATGGACTGGCCCATTCACTTCCATTATATAGTAAGTGCCTCACTGTAACTGAATTTGTATTTAATAAACGAGGGACGGGTCGTTATTATTTTTTGTGGTAATCTACATTATGCCACAAATGCCTTTGATTGAGTTTAACTTGCACTGAACCCGGAATATTCCTTTAAGGCCAGATAAAAAGACAGACAGCTGATATCTTGATAGAAAGAATTGTTGAACCGGCGGGACATTTCTGATCAAAGCAACTTTTGATGTCAAAATGAAACATTACGAGGTGTTTCAAAGTGTAGCAAAGAGTTTGTCTATATATTTGTAAAAATGTACAGAAGAACTGTAGAAATTTAAACTGTTTTCTACAAATAATATATTATAGCAACTTTGAAATAATTTTTCATTTTTAATCATTTTTGGAGCTTCAACATCTTTTGTTGACTGTCTATTGTGGTTAAAAGTTCCATAGTTTGAGTACCTATAACACCAGAAGTATTAAAGATATCTTAATATCCATTTAGATTCTGGTTCAGAACAAACTTTACTTTTTATCTTAATTTTTTAAGACCTTATATGGTTAAATCCCAGATATATGGGGCTCTCAATTTGTCTCTGTGCATAAATTGTTTACTTTGACCTATTTTTAATGGTTGAAAGCCAAATGTGGGTTACATGGTATGAAGCTAGTTTTTCTTGTCCAACAAAACAAAGGTCTGAAGGACAAACAATAAGACACAATGGCATGCGGAAAAAGACACACAGTATTTATACCATGGTCAATGGAAACTTGAAAATTCTTCACACTGTAACCCCCCCCAACGTTCAAGCCAAATCTACGCCCTTGGTGTGAAGGTGTGTGTTTGAGTCAGTGAGCATCTCAGATTCACATGAGTCATCACATGCAGCCTCTTTGTACATCAATGACATCTTTCTTCTTTTCCCCCGGCACTCTGTGGCAGCAGGCGCAGTCGCTCTGTAAAGAAACATCTCCTGCTCCTCTCACCATTGTGTGTGGCTGACAATAGAGCAGGACCTCCCAGATCCGCAGCTGCAGCCTGAACACACACACACACACACGGACAGTTTTCACTTTGCCACACACTTTTTCACTCAAGTTCCTCTCTACACTCGTACACTCAAACACTCGTACATGAAACACACTCACACGTTTTATTTATTTATTTATTTTTCTATCATTTTGGGTACTTTCTTTGGACCTCTATTGTTTTTATACTGAGCTAATGATATTTTCTACTTTATATTATCTATTCTATCTGTTTTTTAGAGTGTATTCTAGCTTAATAATTAAATAACAATAATAATAATATATATATATATATAGATATATATATAATAGCAAAATATTCAGAAGATTAAATTGCATAACATTACTGTGGCAGGAGAGTAAAGCATTGATAAGACAATACTTGTTTTTACTTGTGGCTTTAGAATGCAATATATTGTATACAGTATTATTGAACATAAGCCAATCATTGGCCTTCAGTTCACAGCAATCTATTTTGCAATTAAATTTGTCAATCAGTCTGAGATTTATTATAAGGGCTTGTTTAAGGACGGACACTTTTGGAGCGTCTCACTTTGGTTGTGTCGCATCATAAACATAACGTTTTTAGGTCACTGTCAAGTTAAACGTAGCTTAATACTTAGAAAAACACATATTGAGATCCCTGCATTCTGATTTGCACTCCATCAAGCTGTGTTTGTGTGTAAGAAGTGTTCTCATCTTGTGCTGTCTGCTCTCGGTAAGTGTGGTTTGTTCTCTGTATAAGCTGCGTGTTGCCTATACAGCGAGTTTCACTTACTGCCCCCTGGAGAAAACAGGTGGTACTGCAATCTTGAATTTGTGAGGATGGTCCGGGGAAATTATTAATTGCGTGACATTTTTTAATGCGTTACTTTTTATATAATTAATCGCACCGAATTAATGTGTTAAATTGACAGCATTAATATATATATATATATATATATATATATATATATATATATATATATATATATATATATATATACTGTATACCGAGTACCTGAGACCTGTTTTTTTTTTTCTGAATTCCATATGAACAGTTTTTCAGTTTTATCATCAAAATGATGTTTAAATAAATAATTCATTAAAAATGTAATCAAATGAAAATAGAACAATTAATTTTCAATATAATATTGTATTATTTTTATCAAATGAAGTGCTTTTATACAGAACCTCACAGCATAATCCTAAATACACCATTGGAGTTATTTTTGTCAAATAAAGTGCTGCATAGCAGAGCATCACAGATGTGAGATATTGCTTAAATATAATATAATTACGATTTATTTATAATTATTATTATTCGCTGTAGTAGTAGTATTAGTATAACAGTGAATATTACATAAATTTACAGTAATGATATATTTCTGTTGTACTGTTTTCCATTTAAATTAAGCTTTTATTTTAAAGCCCTTTTCCGTTTCTGTGTCTTTTGATGGCAGCTTCTCACTTCTGGATAAACCGGTCGCTACTTGACCCAATGCAGGGTTCGTACAAGGTGTTTGAATTGCTTAAAATTTAAGTCCTGAAAAACCCTTGAAAATAGCCATTTTTACCAAGATATGCTTAAAAAGTGCTTGAATTATAGAAAATTGTTAAATAAATTAAATCTATTTATTTTCGTAAAAACACGACGACACCCCTACAGCCAAACAGCACATCCCCCGCTTCTTGGTCTCGTGTCATGAATCATGGAGAATAAAGGATTTCTTTGAATATGTTTTTGCATTCTTCTCTCTGTGTGCTGTATGCTTCTTATTCTGAACCGCTTAAATAAAATAACAAGTATACCAGATGTTTCTCATGACTGTCGGTTCCGTTAACGGTTCAAAAACATACTGTACATTCTTCTGCTGGTGCTGACGAAACACCATACTAACACACTGTGACAGTGTTTCGAAACGTGTTATTCATTTGCGTGTGCAGCAAGAAGCGACCAGTAGAGTCAAATTGACAAACAAATGACTCTTATGAGCCGGTTTGTTTTAACTATATGGGCAGAGGTCCAGACCACTGTTGAAGCAGCACATAGACGGTGCTGAAAAAAATCCTTGTCCTCTTCATCTGGTACACCACTTCAGTAGCGCTTGCAGATGTACGGCCATACGCACTGTGCGTACCATGAGCGCTCCGACTGACCTGAGAAATATTTCACCAATAATGAAATGTGTCCCTTATTTCTGTTGGCTGTTTAAAAGAACTAGCAATGCCCAATTTGCGAATGAGTCGGTTGTTTTCAGTGAATTGGCCAAACGGGCTTGCAAACGGTCTGAATCGATTCATGATTCAGTACAATTCGTTCAGATCGCTCTCTCTGAATTGAAATTGAATTTCTATATTTTGTAAGTTGGAAAGTCAAAGATTTTTTTGCAGTTTGGGTCAGTTCATCACATAAATCTGTTGTGTGACTTTAGAAAACATGGAACATAGCACATGAGTCATATGGACTACTGCTTACGGACACAGTTATGCACTTTTGAGGGAAAGCAAAGTGCGTTTTAAGGGAGTACACTATAATTGCACATCAATTTCATCATGAATGAACCAAGAATTGTTACTGAGAGAATATGTAGTTAAAGATGCACATTGAGATATGTTGTACTTGTAATAAGTGGTGCTTTATTAAAATACATTTACTGAATTAATTAAACATTTTTATTTAAAATGAACAAATACGAATTTGTTTTAATGACATCTTGAGCATAGAAATAAAAATGTATTAAAGCACAAAAGGCTGCTATTTCATTAAATAAATATTTAGTCTGTATGTGCCTCATGCTACAAAGTGAATTAGCACCTTAATCACTGTAATCAGAGCGTGTGATGCTCATGATGGTGTCTTTATGTCAGCCCAACACTGACTTTACACATTCACTTTGAAGTGCACAGCACATGCAAACTGCTGTATATATTTATCTCATTAAGTTGCAGCCTTTGCAGTTTAATAATCACACTAGTACATAACATGATTTTAATTAGTGCGCTAAATGTTCACAGAGTGGCAATTGTATGTCAGATGGTATCGGAGCATTTTTAGGAACACGAGAACAAGTACATTAGCACGGTGTCGTGACATCCCTAGTTATTAGATAATATTTCGTTTTTATACTAGCCTAATGATATATTCTTTATTATCTATGTTTTAGAGTAAATTCTAACTTTCTATATTAGATTAGAATATATAAGGGATAATGTACTGTCAGCCAGTCGTTATCGTAAAATAAACCCTGACAGTGTGATCAGGACCGCAACACGGAGCGGAGGGATCTTGTATACCCTGAAAGTGTTCATTTTACAATAGCAACCATCTGACTGTACATTATCCCACTTGTTCTACAGCTACCTACCAGATAAATAAATAAATGGAAATTAAAAATGATTTGAGTTGAAATTACATAATTATGTGAGAATAAAAAAGCTGCGGAGTCTCCAGAAACAGCTGAATTCTACCTCTGGTTTGTGTCAGTGTTTGTTGGTGTTTATTTTTATTAAGTTATATATGTCTGACTGCTAATTATCATGCTTATTACAAGGCAATTTGCCAAATAAATAAATAGATAAAGTTGATTTTTATTTTAAGTGAATATTATTTGATTCTCTTACTTGTAGAGATCGCAGAGTAATGCAAGAAGTAGGAAAAATGACTCGCAATACCTCTGATGGGTACTGAAATAGCACTTTATTCCCAGATGTGTGTGCATTATACGGAAATATTACACTGCTGGATGGTGTGACTGACCAATCAGAATTGAGTATTTCAGAGGGCTGTGTAATAAATGATGTATTGTTTTTATCCTGAGCTAATGATATATGCTATCCCCTAACATTAACCCTTGACCTCATACTCATACAAGCCTTTCAGCATTTTTGTTTTATTTTTTAATGAATACATTATTATGTTTATTAAGCTGTTTTCCACATGGGGACCAATATTAGAGATTTCAGTTTTAACTTTCATTGTGGGGATATTTGGTCAACACAATGTAGGCAAAACCAATCTCTCTCTCTCTCTCTCTCTCTCACACACACACACACACACACACACACACAGACAGGCTCTTTGCTTTTACCACACACTTTTTCACCCTAGTTCCACTCTAATACACTCGTTAACTCAAACACACACTCTCTCTCTCTCTCTCACACACACACACACACACTCTAAGCCTGTGCAGTGAAGCTCTGTGCGGCCCTGCTTGGGAAAATCTTCCCCTGCGATTCAGTTGTCACTCATCCGTGAGCGGAGGCCAGGCTGGGCGATACTTCCAGAGAGGGTGTTCAGAGCTCGCCCCGCTCAATGAGGAGCACCATTGTTCTCTGAACCCTCTTCACTGGGCCACTCGTGGGGTCTCTGGAAACCAGGCCATAGCAAACAAACAATACAATCCTCGCTGGCTGAATGGACGCCGACTTGCATGTTTATTGAGGCCAGAATTCCTTTCTTTCCGATGTCCTTCTCCTGAATTTAGCATCAGAAATGAAGTACAATAAGGAGGATTTTGTGTCCATTCAACAGGGAGTGATTTTCCTGTGTCCTCCGGAGGCGTCCAGGTGTATCTTTTCACTTTTAAGAGACACGTCTCGTAAACCAAAGCGTGACTTTTAGGTTTTCTTTCTGTAAAGAAACCAAATCTTGCATAGGGGATTCGTGTTTGGGTGTTAAACCTATTCAATGCTGCTAAACATTTCAAACCGTATACAATGATAACAATTAGTGTTTGCTAAGGCAAGCATCTCGATTACTATTGCTCATAATTGGAGTTTGTGATTTGAACAAACCCCTAAAATAAACTAAAGCAACACAATTTTAACATGTTGTCACAACATGATTTCTTTGTGTTCTATCCTTTTAAATTTGTAAAATGGAAGTTTACAAATGCAAATGTTGAGATTAAGAAGAGTTTCTGTTATGTTGGAGTTTTGGGGGTTACCATTATAGCGAAGAGTGGAGCTTGAGCTAACGATGAGGACATGATGATGTCGCACATGAAATGAATTGCTCGCTTCGTTGAGCAATTGCTGTGCTTACCATTGCATAGTTACTAATCTACACTCTGTCGTGCTTACAACGGCATGTATTTAGCATGCTATAAAGTGAATAAAGACTAAGTTAATAATTCAAACCACAAAATCAACTTGTAGTAGTGCATGGCTGTTTCACCAAACATGATTACATACTCAAACACATATTGAGTTACACAACACATAAGCTACACAAATACACTGCCTGGCCAAAAAAAAAGTTGCATACTATAATATGTCATTGGACCGCCTTTGGCTTTGTTTACGGCACACATACATCATGGCATTGTTTCGACAACCTTATGCAAAGTCACAACATTTATTTCTTGGCCAGAGATCATGGCCGACAGCTGCTTCAGAGGAGAAGATTTTCAATAAAGTATATATTGACAATATATACACAAATATATTGTATTCGCTATCAATATCGCTTCAGAAAACGTGGAATATAGTACACAAGTCATATGGACTACTTTAATTATACTTTTATGGAGCTTTTTAGTCTTTTGGATATTGACAGCCCTATTTCTCGAGCAGAGTTAACATTCTCTTTTGTGTTCCACGGAGCAAAGGCAATCTGAAGGGTTTGAAATGACGTGTAAATAACGTTTTGCGTGAACCATCCCTTTAAAGAGCACCTATTATGGTTTTCCAAATATTACCTTTCATGTAGTGTGTTATATAGCTGTTTGTGAATGTAAAAAAGTCTGCAAAGTTTCAAAAATCAAAGTGCACGACAAATGGAGTTATTGACTCCCAAAAGAAAGAACCGATTCTGAACACTTGAAACGAGTCCTTAGTAATTCCAGACTTACTTCCTGTACTAACCTACGTAATTTGGTAACAAAAAACCCACCTCTGGTCTTCATTGGTTGCTCGCGAACAGTTTTGACCCGCCCTCAAACACTACACTAAGCGGTAGACCAGTCAGACTGGGACATCTGACCAATCAGAGCAGAGTAGGCTCTCTGAAAGGAGGAGTTTAGAATGAATCCTTTAGAACGGATCATTGAACGAGTCGTTTTTGACACTGGGGAAAAAAGTAATGCTGCAATTTACCAGTTTCTCTTTTTACTGAATAGAAATGTTCTAAAACCATGTTTGACTTATATTTAGCTCAGCAAGATTGTATGAGCCATTTAAAAGATTTAAACACATAGGTCTTCAAAAAGTAATGGGACGAATATAGACATTTCTTAATGATTGTTATTCCTCTGTCAGTATGTGCCAGCAGGTAAGACAAGTTCCTCCAGCAGTATGTCTTTCAATTTAAGCTGTTGCCCTAAAACCAGAAGCCACCTAGAAACCACACCACCAAGAGACATGTAAGAAAAAATCTTCTTTACTCAGTTTGCCTTTTTATAGTTGTGGCTTTGCTGTTACCCAGGTGATGCATGTGTTGGACTCGAACGGCCCATGTCCTGACCTGAATGCAGCTTCATGGATCAGCACCACCCTAATAGTGGAGGCAGCGGCACATGGCCTTTAAAATCGAGCCGCGAATAAAGTTCAGGTATCAGTAGTTCAACTGATTTATAATGGTGAGGCGAGTCTTGATTAAGTGCTGATGTCGCTGGATACCTCAGTGCTCATTTGGTGAATCAAGCCACACGGATCCAACAAACAAGACGAATGGCCGAGCGAGTCGCTGTAACCTTTGTGTTTCCCTTTTAAGCTTCATCCAATCATCTGCCAGTGGAGGTGCGCCGCTCTCTGATTTGTTTAATTTATGGCTTTGCTCGTTGTGTAATGTACAGTTGGGGGTGGAACGACTTCGGCAGTAGCAAACACAAATGAGCAGTGTTTTCTAGTTTTTTGGTTTTCTAGTGTGTGT
This sequence comes from Myxocyprinus asiaticus, assembly GCF_019703515.2. NCBI lineage: Eukaryota > Metazoa > Chordata > Actinopteri > Cypriniformes > Catostomidae > Myxocyprinus > Myxocyprinus asiaticus. The sequence continues at coordinate 3,168,015 of NC_059367.1, read as the reverse complement.
GTGTGTGTGTTTACTCCATGGATCTGTCACAGCAACAATAATCAGCCATTTTTTAAACCCTGTTCTCCTCTAACCCACCTGTTCCCTAGTGCAGTGTACACAGAGATTGGTAGGTCTGTTACTAAAACCAGTTATCTCGAGCACTTCTTGTTGCATTATATGCCAATGGTGTGAGACCAAATATGGGAAAAAGCACATTTTTGTGCTGTTTTTTCCAAAAGTAGGATTGCCTAAAACTCCAGAAGTATTACAGATATCTTAATATCCTTTTAGATTCTGGTTCAGAACAAACATTACTTTTGGTATCTTCATTTTAAAGTCCCTATATGGTTAAATCCCAAAGATATGGGGCTCTCAATGTGGCTCCATGCGTAAATTGTTCAATTTGACCCCTTTTCAATGGTCGAAAACCAAATGTGGGTCACATGGTATGACGCTAGTTTTTGTTCTGAAGTACAAATAATGTTGAAACTACAAATGTACCTTTATTTACTGACATAAACACAATTTTATTTTGCGTCGCTTTGTTTTGTTCATGGTTTTCGAAGGTGAGGGCAAAACACGCAATGTTGGCATCTAATATTGCACCAAAATTCGTAGAGTTTGATTGGACGCACTGCCTTTGACACCATCAGAAGATTTGGAAATTGTATTCTTCTCCCTTGTTTGTTGATAAGCTTGTTTGTTTAGCTATCCTAACTATGATTATATGATTAGTTGAACTTTATAATTTGCATTTAGTTTAACACATCTGTCCACAACCCTGTCAGAACAGATCTGCACGTTTTTAGTCACGACCCTCCTCTTAACCATCACTATGCTGAAATAACCCACCCGTTCCATAGTAGACAGCTCCTCTGTATGTCACCTTTAAAGCGTAGCTACTGTATGAGTGTATCACCCTCCCTCCACGCTGGTGTCTGCTGCTGTCAATGTTCAATTATTCTTGCCCTTCCTATACCACCTACAAAGGATACATCACAGACTCATTCAAGAGGGGGAAAGGTATAAAAAAAAACAGCAGCGACACCGATTGGCTGCCGGCAGTGTCATTTGTGAATAAACAGTGTGTCAGTCTGACTGGCTTTTTCTCGCGTGGTTGCAGACAACTGCTGTCAGCTGCTGGAGGGAGACGCCGCCGCGTTCCTGACAGCTTGTGCTGGTGTGCTAACCAGAACACACTTACACCAGCGTTCAGGCCAGTATCACAAATTAACTTTATTATTAAGGGGTGATATTTGAAACTGATTTTCAGGAGCATTTTTTAACATACACTGAAGAAAAAAAAAAATCTGTGATATTTACAGTAAAATACCGGCAGCTGTGATGGCCAGAAATTTACTGTCACTACCGTTTCTTTTATTAAATGATATAAACTTGATATACTAACCTTCTGGAACTATAAAAGTCTGATTTTCACTTTATAATGTATTGTTAATCAATGCAGTAACTACAAAAGGCCACATGATGACTTAAAGTTAATCAAGAGTGACCCTTCCAGGAGAAATAATTAATATTCATGTAGAGACATAAACACATATGACACTAAAACAATGCAATAAACATGAACTTAAATACATAAAATATAACACCGAACACCCCAATCTACATTACTGATATTTAAAATAAGAGTAAACATACGTATTCCCATAAATTATAATGAAATGTGATGAGTCATGCAGGGAATTCTGGGAACACTTGTTTATTGTTTTTTACAGTAAAAAATACATGTATTCTCTTGTTAAACATGATATGCATTTGTACTGTTAATTATATGTACTTTTAAAACAACAACATTTTTACAAGATATTCCAGAAACAGTACACGTATGTTACGGTAACTGCCCATTAACCAATTAACTTTTGTTTCACTGTAGCATTTTTACATTATTTTACTGTTAAAATTATGGACTTTTTTACACAGTGTACACTGATGAGCCAGAGCATTATGACCACCTGCCTAATATGCTCTTGGTCCTCCACGTGCCGCCAAAACAGCGCCGACCCGCCAAGGCATGGACTCTACAAGACTCCTGAAGGTGTCCTGTGGTATCTGGCACCAAGACATTGTCAACAGATCCTTCAAGTCCTGTAAGTTGCGAGGCGGAGTCGCCGTGGATCGGACTTGTTGGTCCAGCACATCCCACAGATGCTCAATCGGATTGAGATCTGAGGAATTTGGAGTTCAGGCAACACCTTGAACTCTTCATCATGTTCCTCAAGCCATTCCTGAACAATGTGTGCAGTGGCCACTGCTATCAGGAAACACTATTGTCATGAAGGGGTGTACCTGGTCTGCAACGATGTTTAGGTAGGTGGCACGTGTCAAATTGACATCCACTTGAATAGCCGGACCCAGAAGGACATTGCTCCCTCCACCGGCTTGCCGTCTTCCCACAGTGCATCCTGGTACCATCACTTCCCCAGGTAAACAGCGCACAAGTACACAGCTGTCCAAATGATGTAAAAGAAAACGGGACTCATCGGACCAGGTAACCTTCCACTGCTCCAAGGTCCAGTTCCGACGCTCACGTGCCCATTGTAGGCACATTCGATGGTGGACAGGGGTCATCATGGGCACTCTGACCGGTCTGCGGTTACGCAGCCTCATACGCAGCGGGGTGCGATGCACAGTGTGTTGTGACACATTCCTCCCGTAACCATCATTAACATTTCTGTGACTTGTGCCACAGTAGACCTTCTGTCGGTTCAGACCAGATGGGATATCCTTCGCTGCCCTCGTGCATCCATGAGCCATGGTCACCCAACACCCTGTCGCCGAGTTGTGGTTTGTCTCTCCTCGGACCACTGTTAGTAGGTACTCACCACTGCTGACCAGGAGCACCACACGAGCCTTGCCGTTTCAGAGATGCTCTGACCCAGTCATCTGGCCATAACAATTTGGCTCTTGTCAAAGTCGCTCAAGTCTTTACTCTTGCACATTTCTCCTGCATTCAACACGTTGACTACGAGAACTGATTGTTCGCTTACCATCCAATCTACCCAGACCTTGACGTGTCCTTTTTAGGAGCTTCACCTGTAAGTGGTCATAAGGTTTTGACTCATTGGTGTATACTGTAAGGTAATAATTTATGTCTAACTTTATAAAGACACAATGTGGAATAATAATACATACTTTATTTGAATCAGTTAATTTAAATAAATTCAATTATGTCTGAACAGTGGCTGTTAACTATAAAATCAAATATATATATATATATATATATATATATATATATATATATATATATATACATTTTTTTTTTTAAATTGTGAAATAATAATATATCATAACACAATAAACCCTCTAGAATAAAAATCTGGGGGTGAAAAACGTTTCCTTTTTTTATTTAATTTTATATCCTGCTATAAATAAGACATTAACTGCATTTTCTTTCAGTTTATGTAACTGTTTCTGCTGAATACCGAACAGTTATTCTTTTAACAGTTTCACTGTTTAGCTGATGAAGCTAATGATGTTTCATTCTTTATTGAAAACAATTAATACAATCTGAATGCACTTTTTGCCACTAGGCCTACATTATTATGTTCTGTATATGCTCTGCATCACAAAAATAAAGCATTTTAATTATATATTTTTAAATATCCAAAATAGAATAAATAAAAATTGGTACTGCTTTGCAGGAGCAATGTTAAAACAATAGCTTACCTAAAAATTACAATTTGTCATCATTTAAGCTACTCACCTATCAAGTCGTTTCAAAGAAGCCTATGACTTTTTTCATCCATTAAACAAAAGGATGAAAGGATTATGGTTGTGACTGTCAAGTGTAAAAGCACCATAAAAGTTATTCATATCAATCATGAACTATATATTTAAAGGGATACTTCACACAAAAATGAACATTCTTTCAGAATTAAACTGTGCTCCCCTAATTGTGCTAACCATAACTCCCCCTATGCCATCCCATATGTCTATGACTTTCTTTCATCTGCTGAACACAAATGAAGATTTTTAGAAGAATATCTCAGCTCTGTTGGTCCAGACAGTGCAAGTAAATTGATACCAACATTTTGAAGCTTCAAAATGCATATAAAGGCAGCATAAAAGTAATCTATACGAGTCCGGTGGTTAAATCCATATCTTCAGTAGCGATATGATAGGTGTTGGTGAGAAACAGATCAATATTTAAGTCCTTTTTTTTTTACTATAAATTCTCCTCTATGCCCAGTAAGTGACAATATGCACGAAGAATGTAAATCGCCAAAAACAAAAGAAGAAGAAAGTGAAAGTGGAGATTTATAGTAAAAAAGGACTTAAATATTGATCTGTTTCTCACCCACACTTATCATATCACTTCTGAAGATATAGATTTAACCACTGGATTTGTATGGAATACTTTTATGCTGCCTTTATGTGCTTTCGGAGCTTCACAGTTCTGGCCATGATTAACTTGCATTGTATGGACCTAAAGAGCTAAGATATTAATCTAAAAATCTTAGTTTGTGTTCAGGAGAAGAAAAAAAGTCATAAACATCTGGTATGGCATGAGGGTGAGTAAATGATGAGACCATTTTTATTTTTGGGTGAACTATCCCTTTAAGTCTTCTGAAGTCATTCAATAGCATTGTGTGAGGAACAGACCAAAATTTAAGTCTTAATTCACTAAAAATCTTGTCCTTTACCTATTCAGATCTGGTGCACACGCAAGAACACCTTTTGTTTTTCAGAAGCGTAGCGTAGCAAGTGAACTTGGTGCCATATAAGAGAAGGCAGTGGAGAAGAAGAAATTGTGCACAAATTTATTTGGTCATAGTGTGTAAATTAAAATTTGTGAAAGTGAACGAAAGTTTTTAAAACTAGGGCAGTCTTTGCACCACAGAGCTACTGTACTCTTTTAGGGGAATCAATCTACAAATGGCTTACTTCGTCTCTGCATATTAAGATGGGATAAGAGGAAGTATTTTAACATTGAAAAATCCATAACTAGATAAGCCCTGATAAATTCCTGTCTGTCGCCCAGCCATGGAGCTCACAAACTGGCATTCATCTGGTCACTGATGACTCTTTGTCACGTGAGTGTTAGACAGGACCCAGGAGCAGAGGTAACAGTTCAATGAGTTTATTAATCAACATGATTGTTTCTCCAAAGGTATAGGGCTTCAGTTCAGGCGAAAGCGACGGCAAACGAGACGGTAACCACACCTCTACAGACAGGCAACCAACAGACACACGAGCAAGCTCCAACTACACAAAAGAGAAACATTTAACACTTGAGAGAAAACATACAACACAACATGGTCACCTTGAACTACACTGTCACAAACAATGATCCGGCATTGAACATGACACACGAGGGGATTCAAACAAGCGGGGAACAAACATGGGGCAGGTGCTGCTCGCAGCTGAAGGTTGTAATGATCAGCGTTCCCATGGAAACAATCAGGGTTCCCATGGAAACACTGATTCAGCACACCAGCGGCACCTGAAACACATAAGGGCAAAACTTAAACACGCTTTGACAAAAACAGACAGGGAACGATGATGCCACGGCCCTCGTCAGACAAAAACTCAACCTGGCAATGTGACAGAGCCGTGACATCACCGGAGGTCGCATGGCGGCAACCCGCGCACTGCGCCCACACAAAGCACATACACGAAACACAAGACAGACAGGGGATGATGATGTCATGGTCCTCGTCAGACAAAACCCAACCTGACCAGTTGACAGGACCATGACATCACCGGAGAGCGCGCGGCGGTCACAAACAACCGGACCCGTGCTTGGGACATGCTTTGCTCACGCAAAGGGGGAACCCCGTATACATCTCCTTTAAGCCATTATTGTGTGGTCAAGACAGAGATATCCATTATTGATGTGACAAGGCAAAATTGAAAACCTTTGGCGGCGCATCAGTGCCTAATTAATCGCTCTAATTTCATCTCACCACGGCTCTTCAGGCATCAAATGAATGCGATTACAGTGGCGAGAGCCATTTTGTAGCTAAAGCTGAGGAGGTTGCTCAGGCTAATTAGCAGGCTAGCCCAGAGAAGACAAGGGCCTGAGGGTCGCGCCAGAAGAGTCCTAAATACAGCTAAATGGTCACATAATGACCTCAGGAACACATAGCCATGGCCGTTCTCATTTTCATAATGTATTACACTCAAGTCTACTTGGACACAATAGGACAAAAACCAATTAGCGAGTGCTGGCCTCAGCCTGTGGGGCCATGCTAAATGCTACTTAGCCTCCGTTTAGTTGCATGGCTCTCGGTGTTAATGAATTTTGGGTTAATAAACACATCTTAAGTGCACTGACATGTTGTAATGTCGAGTTCACCTCGTTCTTTTATTTAAAGGGACAGTTCACCCAAAAATGAAAATTCTGTCATACTTGCCATCATGTTGTTCTGAACATGATGACTTTCTTCCATTGAACACAAAAGGAGACGTAAGCCGGAATCAGTGTTGTAGACGAGACCAGCTCATCCAAGTCCAAGTCCAGTCTGAGACCAGAGTAGGTCGAGTTCAAGTCAAGACCAAGACCAGAGAGGGCCAAGTCCGAGTCGAGACCGAGACCAGTAAAGGCTGAGTCTAAGACAAGAGTTTTTTATGAATGTATTAAATAGTTTAAAGAACTATAGGCGCATATATCAAATAAACCTCATTTTTTATTTTAACATTTAACATTTCTGCTTTACAAAATACAGCATTACTGTACTCAATAATGCATTAATTATGACAATGTTAATGCATAAAGTGAATATAAACATTTACATTCAATTTGTTAACAATTTCCTCAATTGCACTACTATATTTCATTAATTGTAAAGCATTTCTGCTTACTTTTGCTTGCATGATTTAATTGCGGTGTACGCACCGAAACCTTTTTTTTTTTTTTTTTTTTTTTTTAGAAACCATTCAATTCTGATGACATTGAGAGATGTATTTTTACATTTTCTTCACTGTGTGTAGCATTCATGTAACTAATGGCTAAAGTATTTCTAAAAGACTAGAGGCCGTTCAGACCAACGCAGTGCAACGGACCCAGATAGCACACGTAAGTCTCCGAGATGTCTGTTTTATATCTTTTCATCTGGAAAGCATCTGCTAAACATCTGCTAAACATCTTACAGACGTATTGCAGATGAGCAAACAATGTAAAATTAACATCTTCCAGATGTAAACACACACATCAAATAGATGTCTGGGTGTTGTACGTGTGCTATCAGGGAAAAGAGTATAACACAGGTGTCTTGAGACATGAACAGTTGATGTTCTTTTTAACTTGACAAAAGAACTTTAAAAAAAAATTGTGGCGCTCCTGCACGAGACGCCAAAATCACAGCGATACATAATGCAATGGTCAAAGACATCCGCTTAGCATGTTTACATAGAAAAACAACTGAAAAACAGCATGGCTGGACGCAACGACAAGTTTTGTGTGAACAGCCCCTTATTAACTAGACACAGCACCAGTGGAAGTTTCTCAAAGTTACTTCTCAAAAAAGCAGTCTTTTGTTGACTGTAGGTAAATATCCACTTTATCCAACGAACGAATCGGACTGAATAGCCAATCGATTCAGACCTTTTTGCTAACCTGTTTGGCCAATTTGCTGAAAAGAACCGACTCAATAGAATGATTTATTTGTGAACTGGGCATCACTAGTTCAGATTCTACTCAGCAGATTGAAATGTGGGACATGACGTCAAGATCTCTGATATTATCAGTCAAAAATGTTTGTCAGATAAATCGAAGCTTTTCACTGTATATTTTTTTAAAAGGGACTCGACTGGACTCGGGGTTAAGTCTGATAAATGTAATGCAATGTTATATTCAAATGAAATTTCATATAAACCTTGATAAAAAACAAAAATATCTTCACATGTATCACACTGGTTTAGCTGTAGTTAATGTGTATTTTGTAATGTTAAAGAATTTATAATTTTTTTAAACTGACATCATACATAATAACATGTATATTTTTCAGTTAAAATGCCAAAAATATAGTTCTTTTTTACATGTATGAACAGCTAAGAAGTTAACAATGAACTACAGTATGGTTTTTGATGAAAATAATTGGATTATGAATGTTTTATAAGCTTAAAACTCCACTGGGATAGCCTTCGATGCCCTCATGCATCAATAAGCCTTGGCGCCCAACACCCTGTCGCCGGTTTGTGGTTTGTCCCTCCTCAGACCACTGTCAGTAGGTACTCACCACTGCTGATCGGGAGCACCCCACAAGCCTTGCCGTCTCAGAGATGCTCTGACCCAGTCGTCTGGCCATAACAATTTGGCCTTTGTCAAAGTCACTCAGGTCTTTAGTCTTACACATTTCTCCCGCATTCAACACGCTGATTATGAGAACTGATTGTTCGCTTACCATCCAATCTACCCAGACCTTGACATGTGGCCTTGTTAGGAGATGACTCACCTGTGAGTGGCCATAATGTTTTGGCTCATTAGTAGTTTATGCTTATTGCGAAATATCCAGGTATATTCAAATATATAAGTAGTTTGGGGGTGTAGGGAGACTGACTCGTTTGCGTTATTCACAGTGTGTCATGGGCTTGTTTGGCGAGCTTTCTTGGCGGTTCTCTGATTGGTGGATCTGCACTGCTGGACCATGTATAGTGTAGTTGATTTCCAGGAACTCCGCTATTAAACACAATTTTTAAACATTGAAGTTTAAATAAAGGAGACGGATGGCTTCAATGGAAGCATATACCATTGATGTACAACCTCGGAGCTCATGGTAGGTCTGCCTTAAAAGTTTGTAAGTTATCGGTAAAAATCAATTAGTCTATGGAAAAGAAATGAATGAGATTTTTTTACTTCCAGTAACAGACTGTTGCACTCTATTTAGTGAGGTTTTTACTTCTAAATTGTATTTTTGGTTGTTCAAAATTTTGCTCCTGTAACGATGTTGGCTGTTGCAATGGCTATGACGAAGACGATGATGAGATGAAGAACCCAAGTGCAGTTTATTTACAAAGTGAGAACCAATAACCCTGACTACACGTGAACTAAACTAAACTAAACTAAACATGAACATGAACATGAACATGAACATGAACATGGCTTGACATAAACGTGGCTTGACATAAACATCTACGATCACATCCAATACTTGACAACCAGACAATGAAAAACATGAGGCTTAAATACATGGACATGGGGGAACATAAACCAATGAACAAACAGAACTGATAACAAGATAATTAAACAATAAACCAAGGAAAACATGACACATGAACATGGAGAGAAAACAAGACATCACATGACTAGGGAACAGGAACTAAACTTTTCAAAATAAAAGACATGAATCAACAAAATACGCCTGACAGCTCCATTTCTCTAATGTCAACAATTCTATCTTGTTTTAAGTATGGTTACATATTTTTACTGGAAAGCAAGACCAAATTAGGAAAATAATGTTTTGGCAGTGAATCCCAAGCAGTGCGAAATAGCAACATTGGATCTACCAATGGTGTGAGTTTGGGGAGGGACTATCTGTTTTCCTGACCAATGAAAGACAGGTGGAATATTTGAGAAACCTGTTTGAAAACAATTATTTGTGCAATTCCAATTGTTGATGCTTGGAGTGCAGAAATTACACACTTCATCTTTAAGGCAGCGAGAATCAGCTATGCACAATTGTATCCATGACACCGAATCAAATAATTAAACCCCTAATTAAAAGCAACAGATATGCAATACCTCAGAGCCATGTCCTCTCTATATACTATAGTTTTAAACGCTTTACATGTGCCACATTAATGAACTTAGTCAAAGATCAATAATTGATTGTGTCATGGTTATTTAATGTGGTTTAATGGAATATCACTCTCTTCACTTTACACACACACAGGCCAGAGTGTTTACCACTTATCACCACATGATAAATATATCATGAGAACATCCTTCAATAATTGACATAATGCAAGTGCTCGGAATACCGCTGCCAGTGGTTGGCATCCGTGTGTGAGTGTTCAGTCGTTCTGTGGCCTCGCCGGAGGGGCGGCTGGGCCGAGGGTCACATTGTTTTTGCCGGGGAGGTTCTGACATATTGTATGTTGTGAATGCCCGAGTCAGGGTGGTGGCGTGTTCGCAGATCAAAACGGACTCCCAGCAGCACCGAAGAATGACTGACAGAGGAAAGATCGCTGCTGTCTGTTTAATGATGCCTGCCAGTGCAGCTGGAGCATCTTTTGTACAACCACACGGTGGTAAAGTTTGATGGAGCTGGACCAGAGCGGACAGGTAAAATATCCGCAACACATTAGCTCTGTTACAAAACCAAGTGTTTAGCTGCCTTGCTGTTTACTGCCTACATAGGCCGCTCCCTATTAAGATAGCATCTTAACTCTGCTCCCAGCTAACATTGTTTTGATTCCCAGAATGTTCCTAGAATGGACATGCCAACATTCTTTTTTGATTAGCCAACAAAGTTTTTTAACGGAAATAGAATGTTCCCATTAGTTTGGAGAAAGTTTCGCTAATGTCTTCCTAACGTACTTCTAATGTTCTCCAAACCTTCCAATATCCTTTCTGCAACCGTGCTGTATGTCAGTAATCTACAATCAATGTCTTGTTCTGATCACACAAAATATGGAGGATTCAATTCGTATTTAAGATTTAATTCTTCCATTAATTTGTAAAAATTGCTGTTTTTTTTTTTTTTTTTAAATCTATCATTTTACCACAATACTGAAAACTGAGCCTTGATTTTACGTTCCCCAAAACACAGTACCTCAGAACTGGACATTTATATGCCAATTCTGAAGCTATTATGGTTTTATCTGTGTTTTTTCAACAAGGTATATATCGATACCTTATTAAATTAAATGCAGTTATAATCAACCTTTTTCTTGCCTTGTCCACCACCTTGGATATATTTTTAATTTGTTGCAGTGCATTTTGGGATTGCCTTCACCGCGAAGGATTTTGCCAATACGAGGAATCTTACCTTCTGAAACTGTCTATGTGTCAGGAGTGCATCACTGATGCCTTTAAATGCTGTTTAAGGCAGCGCGCTTTGTTTTGGAACAGCGCTATAGAGTTAATGAGAATTTTATGTTAGTGAATCTGAGTTGCTTGTAAATTGAGATCAACTTCACTCCTCATTAACAGGATATTTTTAACCCGGTCTGCCATGAGTACGGTTAAATGCAGCATGTAGGCGATCTGTGCAAACCTGACCTAGACCAAGGCTAAGTTTGTTGTTGACTGAAGTCAGTGTGCCATGAGCAGGGGTGGACTGTTTCTTAGCCAAAGGCAATGACCATCCTTTTGCCCTGGGCAAAGATATGAGCATTACAGTGAGCGAGTCAGTGCACTGCTGAAAAAGAGCTGCTTCTACTGAGTGTATCTTTTTGTCATTGTTGGTTGAGAGGCATTTTCTGTAATCTGGAGAATATATAGTACAGAATACTACATTAATCTTGCATAATATGCAATAGTTGATATATTTCTAAAGATAAATGTGCCAACAGAATATAGAAATCAAACTGTGTCCAAAACTGTATCTGCATCTTTAACATCATTGTATATCACAGCAAACTCAAAGGAAAATGGAAATACCATTTTTTTTGTCATCGTTTTTACAATGATAGTATCATACTTTTTATTTTTTATTTATTTTTTGGACATGTACCATGGTACTACAATTCTTATTTAGACAGGATTCCATGGTAATAGCATGATTTTATTTATTATTATTTTATTGTTATTTTTTTTGGACATAGTAGTACTCTACTTTTTTTGTCCATGGTAAAACAATGTTTCTTTAGACATGTACTGTGTTAATGCAATGTCTTTCAGACATTTACTACTTTTTCATACATGTTCTATGGCAATACCATGTTTTTGGGCAAGTACCACGGTAGAACAACATGTTTTTGGAAATATACTATGATAATACCATGTCTTTCCAAATGTACCATGGTACCATGGACATTATACTAAGGAAAAACCATGTTTTTGAACATGGCACTATGGTTATACCATGTTTTCTTTTTTTTTTACATGTACCATGGTACTGCCATACTTATTTAGACCAAACACCGTGGTAGTACCGTGTTTTTTGTTTTATTTTTTACGTACTATACTAGTACTATACTTGTACTATAGTACTATACTTTTTTTATTTTTTTTACCATGTACATGGTAATTTTTTTGGAAAAATGCCATGGTAATACCATGTTTTTTGGACATTATACTGAGGTAATACCATGTTTTTGAACATGGTACTATGGTTATAGCATGTTTTTTGGACATCTACCATGGTAAAACCATGTTTCTTTAGACATGTTATTATGTCAATACCATGTTTTCAAACATGTACCATGGTAGTACCATACATTTTGCACATGTACCATTTTTTATTTTTATTTTTTTCATTTTCAATGGTAATACCATGTTTCTTTTTTTTTATTTAAATATATATATATATATATATATATATATATATATATATATATATGCCATGGTAGTACCGTACTTTTTGGGACATTTACCATAGTAGTACCATACCTTTTTACAAAATGTACCATGATAATACCATGTTTTTTTTTTGTTTGTTTTTTTTTTACATTTCCAATTGTTTTGCCATATTTTTTTGAATATATAGCATGGCAGTACCATACTTTTTGAGGCATGTAAAAACCATGGTGCATGAATATGGTTAGCATTCGATACATTTTCATTTCATTTATGCATTTGGCAGACACTTTTATCCAAAGCGACTTACAAGGCACTTTTTACAGGGACAACCCCCCAGAGCAACCTGGAGTTAAGTGCCTTGCTCAAGGACACAATGGTGATGGCTGTGGGGATCAAACCGGCAACCTTCTGCTTACCAGTTCTGTGCTTTAACCCACTATGCCATATATATATATATATATGCGCCACGGTTCAAATAACTGAGATCACATTTTTCCCCATTCTGATGGTTGATGTGTACATTAACTGAAGCTCCTGATCTGTATCTGCATGATTTTATGCACTGCACTGCTGCCACACGATTGGCTGATTAGATAATCGCATGGATGATTGTTGGTGCCAGATGGGCTGGTCTGAGTATTTCTGTAACTGCTGACCTCCTGGGATTTTCACACACAACAGTCTCTAGAATTTACTCAGAATGGTGCCAAAAACAAGACAACAGAGAATGGCCAGACTGGTTCTAACTGACAAAGTCTACGGTAACTCAGATAACCACTCTGTACAATTGTGGTGAGAAGAATATCATCTCTGAATGCTATTCTGAGATGCGGGTTGGAACTGTTTTGGCGGCACGAGGGGGACCTATACAGTTTTCAGCAGGTGGTTTTAATGTTGTGGCTGATCGGTGTATATATATATATAGTTTTAAATAGTTAAATATGATAAAATTTTAGCAGCTTACATCACAAACCAAAGGCATTAAATGTTTATTTAGGGTTCTTTTTGTGTAAGACTTCCCAAGTAAACAAAAGCAGAAACTGGTCTGCTTGTATGCTGCTCAGCTTCCCATCTCAGTGGTTATTCAAACCACAATTCTCATTTGAGTTGAACATTGAGAAAAAAGCGCAAGTAAACTAGCCTGATTAGATCCAGGCAGCTCTGCAGTACCACAAAGAAAACAACCCTTGAAAAGGCTCTGGGTGTCGCCAGTCGCCATGACATAATCTTAAAGGGTGTCTGAAAAAACCTCAGACACGTTGCAGCATCTTAAAACCTCAGAGCTAAACAGAACATGTCTAATGTCCAATCACGAACATCCAAACCAATATGATGAGCCTCAGATTCTGCACAGTCTGAAATAAGGTAATAATATTTCATATTAAAGTTTATTGGACCAACTATTTCCAAAAAGGCTGTTGTGAATTTTAAATAGCGGCCTCTCTCTGTCTATTAAAACATTCAGTGTGTGGCTTTATGTGATATTGTGATGTACATCTGGGCACCACATTGGCTTCCACAGTGACTGTCTGGCTTTGGCACTCATTGTAAGCCCATTACAACCCCAGTCTGCCAGCCTCCAGGAGCCCGAGCGGTGGGCTTCAGGCCAGACCACTCGACTAACCCACTCACACTCTCTTCAACAAACAGCAGCCAACAAACCAGAGATGTAGAGCTACTGACCTAATGTTCATTGAGACAAAGGGCCAAGGCCAAGCGTTCGCTGGGAAATGTCGTCTGTCGAGACGAACATGTTGATGTGCGTGAAACGGGAGTTTGGAGCTTCTTGGCTTGAGTTTTCCTACTGCGATCCAGTGAATGTCTACGAGTGCCAAACATCCAGGTACATCGACTGGGTGACCGTATATTTCAAATGGGCCATAATAAACGAGCAATCCAAAGGCTCTACCGTTCACCTATTTAAAAATAATTATTATAATAAATTCCAATGCAGGTTTTGTACACTGGTAGTCAAAAGAGGTTTTTTTTTACACTATTGTTTCAGCTCAGAAATAACACACACACACACACACACAAGACATGCAACATACTGCACTGTAGGATGTTAAACAATAATTTAGTTTATATACTGTGATTGTATGGCTAATATTCCTATATAGCATTAGTGTTGTTCAAATTTATGCACTGAAGAATGTTTAGATGACATTGCATTCAAGTTATTTTAACCTCCTGAGACCTGAGCATGACTGCTGTGTGCATTTACTATACCCCTTTTTGATTTTTAACTAGTAGCCCTTAAGAAACATGCAAAACATTTTTTTTTTACCAAATAGTTTTCCAAAAAAAGCATGTCCACATATGTGGACAGCGGGACTAAGTTTATACCAAGCTATAGAATATCAGATAATTGTTTATTATGTTTCCAGGAGTGTTGGTTATTCATGTTTTGAGACATTACAGACATAACATCAGAAATTAACATAAATAATTCTGATTCAAAGTCATGGCCAGCATCATCCAATCACTGCCAACCATGTTAAAATCAAATTATACATTATAAATGTGAATCTATGTACTGATATCATTATCCCGTGTCTGCCAAACATGGTTGCATTGGAAAGCTACAGGATGCTCCCTTGCTCCCTATGTAGTGAATTACTTAACCTCCAATGTGCTGTCTGTCTTCGCTGGTCTCAGAACAGTTTATTTTCATCCTA
Organism: Myxocyprinus asiaticus; assembly: GCF_019703515.2. Classification (NCBI taxonomy): domain Eukaryota; kingdom Metazoa; phylum Chordata; class Actinopteri; order Cypriniformes; family Catostomidae; genus Myxocyprinus; species Myxocyprinus asiaticus. Next base: position 3,152,928 of record NC_059367.1, on the reverse strand, counting down.
ACTCCACATAAAGTGCTGTTTCTCCCAAATACAAACTCCGATGCGATTTGCGCCATGTTGTTTAGTCACACGACTCGGTGCATCGAAAGTTTAACCCTTTAATGACAGCCTAGAGTCTCATGAACTGAGATCAGTTGGTTTAAATTAAATTATGCATAGCCTATAGCGAAGCCAAAAAGTAATGTCCACGCATGTGGACACGGGGTCTCAGAAGGTTAATAATTATCTCCGATTATTCATGTGAAAAATCCAAAAAAACTTTCTGATCACAGTCACAGGAGGAATTTAAATTGAAGTTTCCCCTCTGATCAAAACCATAGTCATAAAGCTGCCTTATACTTTGCCAAATAGCCTACTTTTCAAATTTTCAAACTTTTCAAGCTTTTTTTAATTTTGTAATTTTTTTTTTTATTTTTTTTTTTTTTTATAATTACGCATACCATTACAAAAAATCTGAGATTTTTGAGAATCATTGAAAATTTCAAACTCAAATAAATGGACTGTTCTCCATAGCGGTGTCACCAAATACAGATTTACATGCTTTAACAAAAGAGAAATGCTTATTATTTTATATAATGATACATTTATGTGTAAATCTGCCACTTGGGAAAATATTTGAAATGTTGAGGATGAAATTAAGTTATAGTCTTTAATTTCTGTTTGTGATGTGAAATATAATATATATATATATATATATATATATATATATATGACTGTCATGCCTAACTTGTGCTAAAATCAATTTAGTGATTAATGAATTATAAATTACTATCATAGAACTGATAAAACTGGCATAATCTTAATCTGTTAATTTCCATTTAGATTGTATTTTCATCTTTAGAGCTCTAGTTTTGTTTTGTTTTTTTATGTTGTACATTGCTGTTTCCATGGTTATATAGAATGTTTTGAAACTGGTGAAATAATGAGGACAACCAAAAAAAAAAAAAAAAAATAGTGATTCATTTTTTATATTTTTTACAGAACTGAAGATTTACATCAAAGGGGGATACTGCAGGGGGTGGACTCAAAATTTCTCAATAATCTGTCAAAACTGTACAGCATTTTCAACAAGCAGCCTCTGGTTACCATGGAAACATTTACACTGTCTCCAACACTGTCACATCTTAATGGCTGAAAAAAAATAACCATCACCTAACTGGATGAATGAAATAATTGTTTCATTCCTTACAGTATATCAGTGTATGTTTGAGATAAGATCCAGTTCATGATGGTTTCCCGATCAAGGATTTTCTTTTTACAAACTAGAGCAAGTCTATCTGCAGGCGGTTTCTCTCCCAGTGCATTTTGTCGTCTTGAAACATGTTCATGTGCACTGCTATCATATCCAGTGGTTTCTGAGTGAGGTAATATGTTGGAATGAGAGTATATGGACTTTTAAGAAAGATCAGCACTTCATGTATGAGTTCATCTTTGCAGAATTACTCAACAGTTTCATCCAACAAATTAAAATACACTTTTTTCGATGTAATTCATTTAGCAATGCTAAAGGGGCTTCAGTGACTACACTGCATGATAAGGCACATGACAGTCAGGCTTAGTTTTGCTGTTTACACTTGTCATCTTGTATAATTATTCACATTATAATCCAGTTTCCTCACACTGACCCCTGTGCGTGAACATAAATAAGAGGTTGTATTCCCATAAGTTTCAAGCTCAGTCTCTCTCTCTGTAGACGTGGCTGGGGGAAACACGTGAAAAAAGAGAAAAAAAAATCATTGCAAATCAAGTCTCCTCAGTCGTTCCAAAGACTCTAAACGAAAAATATCAACAGATCCTTCGGTGAGACTTGAAAATGCCCCAAGATGCAATACTCTTAAGTGGCTCAAGACCAAACAAAGAGTTGTTTTCCCCATTAATAGTCCCAGTAAAGTCTTTTGAGTCAGATTGGCCACAATTGTAAAGTTCCTAGCCTGTACAAAAGATGCCCAGGTAGATCGGTGTGGATAGAGGACAGAGGTTTGACAGTAATTTGTTTATGAATAATTGATTGTGTTATAACTACATGGAAGAATGGAACTTTGCTTTACAAGCAAGATAAACTGGTGTCCGTTCTAAAGTAATGCTGCAATGAACATGAATTTTATCTAAGCTGAAGTGGTTCTTTTGTAAATTAGGAACCTATGAGGGCCACATCCATGACTGGACTTCAATAGAAGCAGACAGAATTGACATGTCAATGTTCTTGTGTTCAATCTGAGCATCAGAAGAGGCTGGTTAAGGTGCTCTGCGAGGGACTCCGGCATTCGTGAATGTCCAGACTGCCTGGCGCAGGGGTCAGTACGGAGGTGACGGTGGGCATGGTGGGGTTCGTCAGGTCTGTCAGAGTGGTTGGGGTGCTGGAGGGGCTCATTGAGGCGTTGGAAATCTCTGAGGCAGGTCCAGAAGGCGTTCCTCCAGGTAGGTTCGACCCATCGGAGGCCTTGTCCATGCCTGTGTTCTCCTGACGCAAGAGGTTCCGTCTGAACTTGGCCCGAGCATTCTGGAACCACACCTGTATACGATATGAAAGAGTAGCGGCTGTTGAGACGTGTGAAAATGATTCGAATCACAGGGGACAAACAGTAGTCTCATCAAAGCAAAATGACGACTTTGTTTTCCGGCAATGATAATTAGTGCTTTGAGATTAAATTCTAAGTTTCTGCTCGTGAATCTTTTGTTTATTCCATTTTGTTCCACTTCATTTGGTCCCCTGGTTGCTTCGCCTTAGCATTTGGAAGCCAACTGCATTTTGTTTTTCCTGACTCAGTGATAGCTGACAAACAGCTTTTTCTTGGGCCTTTTATTTCCAGATGTGATCTAAAACATCCGCTTCAATTCCGCTTTAATTTCAATTCTGCATGTAATTAATTCAGAGTTCTCTTCATATTCTTCGTACCCTTCCCCCTTATTCAGAATAAATGATTATCATTGCATTGAGCAGAAAAGAGAGTTCCGCGTACGAGGCGTTAAGTACATACTTATTAATATTATACCCTAACCCAAACCCCATGTAAACATTATAGGAAGCTATTGTGTGTGACAGAAACAAGTAATTGTCTCGTATTAGATGAAAACGATGTCCAGCGACGTCATTGGCTGTAGTGAAAGTCATAGGAATTCAAACGAGTGCAGTCGCACGATATCATACGAATTAGCCAAATTTAGAAAAGTTGTAGGAATCCTGACGATTTCGCCGTGAGAGTGTGTTGACCTGGTCTCATAGTCAAAACGTGGCTCTATATATGTTTTTGCAAAACTTGGTATTCATGTCTCCAGGTACAATTCCCTGCAGTTTCCAGGTGATATGAACACTAGAGGTGCTACAACAACTGTGTGTTTTCTCCACTTACACTCAAATCATGACTTCAATAGCTGATTATGACTTTATAAACACTCAGTCCTTGCTATGTTATGATATCGACACATTTTTACTCTAATGCATCTATTGAAAAATTATACATTTTAATGCTTGTATTACAGACCCACCTACATATATACACTTATTCCAATATGATTAGCTTGTGCAGTAGAGCGTTGGACTTTGGACTCGGAGGAATGCGGTTCAAAACCAGACAAAAACTCAAGCTGACACGTGACTCGACAGACCTAGAAGCGACACGAAATGGTTCAAAAAATTTGCTTTTCATTTCGCTTCTGCATTTTCAAACACTATCGTTTAAGGTTAAGTGTTGATTAAGGGTAGGGATGTCTGTTTTGTTAAACTCTCATTTCTCTTTTCGGACACTTGGTTACGTTTTAGGTTAGGGAGTTACCTTTTATGAAAACCTCAATCTAAAATTCGCCTTAAAAACCTTGTCTGTTTACAACCTCAGTTTGCTCGGTTTTGGCGCCCCCTACTGGACATTTCACTTGGAATGCACAGCCAAACGTGTTATGAAGCACGTAATTTCAGTTTTGCAAAAAACATTGCAATGCTCACGTACATTTCATGAGGCCAGACTGAAAACTAATGATGATATAAACATTTTAAAATGTATATTTTCTTAAATGTACCAAGATAGTTGGTCCCCTGTATAATTAACAGCATTAGCTAAGAGAGATAATGAGTGTGTTCACATGCAAGTTCTTACACTGATCATGCTTAATAAGCTGACAATGCGTGTGGTCATGTAAACACAATAAACGGCGTTCCTTTATCGGTGTGAGGTCATAAACGGCGTAAGAATAAACCGGTCGGCACGGGTAGATTTTTGCCCACTACGCCAATTTCACATAGCATGTAAACACCTTCACCGGTGTTCTTACCGGCTTATCCAATGTGCGCAGCTGTTGAGTGCATGCCTCTTCACGGTTTGACATCAAAAGCAGAGAATAACACGATTATTTCAAATCTCATGTAAACACGGTTTTCTTGCTTTGTCAGTTTTTTTAAATAAGCTGATTTTTGGGAGTAATCAGCATATTGGTGTGCATGTAAACATGCTCAGTGTCTTTCATATGTAAGCAAACTAGCCATTATAACTAAAATATAACCATATGAATCTAAATCAAGTCGAATCTAGAGCTTGTGAAATCTGCAAATCTGTATCAATACCCAGCTCTCGTCAGAATAATTACACCTCATTCTCATTTCAAAGTTACACCTAATTGGAAGGAAATGTCTGACCTGTAGTACTCGCTTGGTGAGACCTGTTTTCTGGGCCAGCTGTTTCAGATCCTTGGCGTCAGGATTGTGGTTGATGGCAAAATACGACTTCATGGTCCTCAACTGATGGTGTTTAAAAGACGTTCTCATGCGCTTTGTCTTCTGGCTGGTACTGTATTGAGAGTCTCTGTCCATTGGATCTCCATCATTTTCATTGCAACTCAAAGCTGTTTAAATCAAACACACAGTAGGACAAAAGATTAGCTGATGTTGCGTAAACCAAAATGAAGAGGTTTCAGGTTCATTATAGTCTACAATAGCAAAGAACCCATTTATGTTATTGCCAAGTTGTTAAAATATGTAGTGGTAGTATCAAACAGCTTAATTAGAGTATTAAAACTGCATAAAAATAAAAGTTTCTATAATAAAAATCTGTCTCAGAATGCTCAGTACTAATGCATCAGATAATATAACAGGGTGACAAAGATGAGGAGGTTTTGTTGTTGTTTTATTAATGGCACCATACCAATGTGTTTACTGTTGAATTTTAACTGAATAACAGAGGAACTGCAGAACCACAGTGTTGCTGTGTTTGCAAGTTACGGCATATATAATATTCTGCATTATGTTGAAGGCTTACATATTATTTTTTAAAGGTAGTTTATTCTAGTATAACAGAATAGACAATGTCCAATGGTAGAATACTGTATATATGTTTTAAGATTTTTGAAAGCTATGCAACATGCCAATTTTAATCATGTTTTTTTTTTTTTTTTTTTTTTTTTTTTTATGTCATTTTCTTTTTCTGTTGTGATTTACAGT